>NW_006408531.1:26887981-26908728 GCF_000296735.1 Chrysochloris asiatica
CCATGCGAGATATTTAGGCGTTTTGTCAAAAATCAGTTGGCTGTATGTAGATGCGTTAATTTCTGGATTCTCAATTCTCTTCCATTGATCTATGTTTCTTTCATTGTACCAATAAAAGGTATTGAGTTTTAAATTTGTCTTTTTGCTGTTGCTGCACAGATCTAATGCAGTTCTTCCTCTGAACAATTAGCGTATTTCTGCATAAGCTGGAGCACACTTACTAAGGTCACATCAAAGTATCACTGACAATATTTTAATTTATACTACGTATGTGTAGTCAACTTTGGTATGAAATTTCTCTATGAAAATGAAAAGTTTTCTAGCTGGGCATTTTCAAACATAATGGATTTATTTTTCAGAAATGTCTCTTTTAAGACAGATACATTCTGAGGACATAATAATCAAAATAACATAGCCATATTAACTGGGACAGAACATGAGGATACCTTTTGGGGAAGGACAGGTTTGATATTTCATAGATACAATATAAACTTTGGAGTCCTGGTGTGGCATTGCAGCTTAATGAATTGAACTGTAATGTCTGTTTGAAATGCAAGGTCGACAGTTCAAGCTCACCAGCCGCTCCTTGGAACTTTATACAGAGTCACTATTAGATGGAACCGACTTGATGGCTTTTACCAACAAAAATATTAGGTTGAGTCCTGGTGTGACATTGTAGGATAAGCACTGTAGGACTGCTAATCACAATGTTAACACTTCTAACCCACCTGCTGCTCATTGGAAGCCCTATAACTCGCTACCAATTAGCAATGACAACAATATTACTTAAAAATATTATTAATATGTAATACTTAGAATTTGTGCATTGTAGTAATCTGGAACACTTAATTATACTCATGAGGAATCCATACCTGTAATAAGAGGCAGTTATTCAAACAGAACATGAGAACATGGGAATGGTTTAAAATTAAGGGGTGCGACAGGGTTGCATTCTTTCACCATACTTATTCAACCTGTATGCTGAGCAAATAATCTGAGAAGCTGGGTTATATAAAGGAAACGAGGCATTAGGATTGGAGGAAGACTCATAAACAAACTGCAATATGCAGATGATACAACCTTGCTTGCTGAAAGTGAAGAGGACTTAAAACACTTACTGATGAAGATCAAAGAACACAGCCTTCTGTATGGATTACATCTCAATGTCAAGAAAACAAAAATCCTCACCACTGGACCAATAAACAACATTCTTATCAACAGAGAAAAGATTGAAGTTGTCAAGGACTTCATTCTTCTTGGATCAACTATCAACACTCATGGAAGCAGCAGTCAAGAAATCAATGGACGTATTGCATTGGGCAAATCTGTTGCACAAGAACTTTTTAAAGTGTTGAAGAGCAAAGATGTCAGCTTGAGGACTAAGGTGAGCCTGACCTAAGCCTTGGTATTGTCAATAACCTCATATTCATGTGAAAGCTGGATAGTGAATAAGGAAGACCGTGAAGAATTGATGCTTTTGAGTTATGGTGTTGGAGGAGAATATTGAGCTGCCAAAAGAACCAATAGATTCGTTTTGGAGGAAGTGCAGCCAGAGTGCTCCTTGGAGGCCAATATGGCCAAACTTCGTCTCTCATACTTCAGACATATTGTCAGGAGGGACCAGTCACTGGAGAAGGATCTCATGTTGGATAAGTTGGAGGCTCACAGAAAAAGAGGAAGACCCCCAACGAAATGGATTGTCCACAGAAAATAGGTTGAGAAGAGGCAACTGGCTTCGGAAATTAATATGTTCATAGTTGGGTTTGAGAAGGGAGCATTCAGTAGAACTGCATGAAATTAATGTGTAGAAGCAATGTTCAAGGATTCATGAAGTGAATAGGACCTGAAAAAATTTTAGATAGTGAAATAAACTATTCATCCCAGAAATTTATCACTGAGGGAATGAAGATTATGAAGGCTGTAAGTGATAAAATAATCATCAAGAATGGTGGAGACTTCAGAATATTTGTGGATCAGATGGAAAATACCATTATAGCTTATAAGAAGGGCATGAGAATGGTGTCTGACCTCTTCAGACTTCAAAAGGGGAAAGGAAAATCAAACTCAACATCAGCCAAAGGCCAATTCTTATGAGACAGGGTTCAGCCATGCCTATATCCTCTTTCCTCATTTGCCAACTCTGACACCAATGGTGTTTCACACAGCCCTGTACGTCTCTGTGAGTTCTATAGTCATTGCAATGACCATACAGCACTTACAGACAATACTCAAGATTACAGGGTGGTTTAGGGAAGTTAACAGGTTACAGTTCAGGATCAGAATTGCTTAGGACATAGTTCTTCAGTCAGCATGGCCTCTTCAGTCAGGCAAGCCTCTCTCCAGTCCTGAGCCTTGACCCAGCTTAGGCAAGTATTTCTAAGCTCTTTTAATGCTGCTGATAAAGGACCAAAGGGCATGCCACTCTGCCATAGGCTCAGCTTGAATGTTCCTTGGGTCAGCAAACGTAGCTTCCCCAATTAAGTACCTGGAGGCACTTCACTGCATAAGCATGTCTCCTGCCCAAATGATTTCAGTTTTACTTGTTCTGTGGACCTGGAAGCCTGTTAGTCTTTTGGGTTATACTGCTGCCGTCCCTCTGCCACTATTGAGGAGGTTCATTGCACACAGATCTCTGGGTCCAAAGAATGCATTCCACTCTTAGCTCTTCTTTCTTGATGATAGTATAATCCTCACTCATGGTTTCTGAGATGGCTCATTTTAAATGGACTTATCCCCACTTAAGATTTCCAAGTTTTTATAATCACAGTTAATAATTTTAATAATGCCTCACCACTAAATCAAATAATCCTGTTGCATCTTCCACCACCTACTCTTACTCAGATCCACCAAGAAAAACAGCAAAGACACCCAATCTGCATTATCCCATCCAGCCATTAGGTAGGAATTACAAAGACTATGGCTGTAAATAATGCACTGTACCACAGAGCCATAATTATTGAAGTTGTTGTTGTTGTTGTTGTTAAGTGCCATCTTGCAGTTTCTAACCAATAGCGACCCTGTATAAGGTTTCTGAGGAGCAGTTGGTGAACTTGAATTGCCGAACTTGCAATTCAAATGGCTTTACAGTCTGATGCATTAACCCACAGTGCCACACCATGACTCCACTTGAAACTATAGGACAGAGAAAAATTGTACAGAAGTAATAATGATGTTTGTTAAGTACCATCATTGGTTCCGACTCATAGTGACCCTTTATGGGGTTTCCCAGAAGCAGCTGGTGGGTTTGGCATTTGAAGTCCAGTGCTGATTCTACAAGTGCCATACCAGAAGTCCAAACAAATGAAGAAAAAGTATTTTAAAATTCAGGGAATAGTTGAACTGATATTTGAACAAGTGACACCAAAAAAAGGAGTCAAAATCAGATAATTTATCTGAACAAATTAGATGAGCCTCATACAAAAACTGCCAGAAGGGTATCAGGAGATCAGGAAATACTTTTTAAAAATAAAAGATTAAAATTTTTTGTGGGGGATTGTAAAGTATTTAAAAGTCAAGAACAATTCCCTAGACATATCTGAATGACATTATCATCTTGAAAGTGTCTTAATGTGAGAATTGTCTAAAAAATTTCTGTCTAATAAATTATCTGTTCTTGCCTTTTGGGAACTTAAACCTGATAGTAGCCAGCACATAAGGGATATACAGACATTGATCTGAATATTTAAAAAATATATTAATTAAATAATTAGCATCATAATGACTGAAGTAAATAGGGCTATGGATTCAAATCATGACACAAGTGAAGAGGCCTTCTGGGAGTTATGTCCAATGCAATTGCTGCTCTTTTATTCTTATTTAGGAAACAAGTCCTTGTGAAGATAAAGACCAGGATGAAGGAGGGTTTATTTCAATTATAATGGACATCATGGAAGCCATTTATAAAATAGCATATCCCAAACCAAAAGAATTGTAAATATATGAAAAGGAATTTAGTCAGGTATATCTTTGAAAACAAACAAGGAGAGTATGTTTCAGAAAAGGTGTCTGTTTGACATACAGAACAAGAAGCAACACTAGAAGGTCACTTGTACAATAATGTGACAGCCCTTTGCAGAGACAGCTATGGTCCCTCACCTCTGTAGGCTGAGGTCTCTTGGGCCACCACGGAAAGAAGTACTGTTTGATTCAGATTATTTGATAGTGGTTTGGTCGCTCTCTTTTTACATATAATTTGAAACACTACTGTAAATCAATACACAAACACAAATAATATTGTAAATTCGCAGCTAAAAATCTTGTGCATTCATGCTACGAGAGAGCACAGTGCCTTCATATGATAAGCTCTGCACTGCAAATCACAAGGCCAGCAGTTAGAGCCCACCAACCACCCCACAGGAGAAAGATGCTTTCTACCTCTTAAAAGCTTTAAAGCTTCAGAAATCCTGTACTACAACAACAATCATGTGATGAAGAATGTATAGTGTGATACTATAACTTTATTTTCTTCTCAAGGAAATGACTTCATTGAGTGTGATTGTTGAGGTTGAGTGAGTGTCAGCTTGACTGGGCCATGCTACTCTGATTTGGCAGTTATGTAATGATGTAAGGTGACGATTACTTAATGATTTCGTCATCTCCCATGATGTGGTTTGAAGTGATCAGCCCTGATATGGTATAAGTGAATTAGAGTGGAATGTACCATCCTTACTCAGGTCACAGCCCTCTCTTGGAGGTAAGGCCTGCTTTGAATGTACATGGACTTTTTGCCAAAGATCTCTAGCTTTTTGCTTGCTCTGATCTGGTAACTGGTTCTCATCATCTGATATCCAGTTCTTGGGACTTGAGCCAGTGGACTATAATATTGCCTGCTATTCTTGGGATTCATAACCTCTTTAGCCTATGACCCAGTAGCCTCAAGTCTTACCTGCTGATCTTGGATTCATCAGCTTCTGTACCTGTGAGCCAGCAGTCTCCTGTCTGGCTTGCCAGTCTTGAATTCATGAGCCCCTGAAGATACTTAAGTCAAGAGACGTCTCTTGTTTGACATTTTGTGTCTTGCAGTTGTCCTCTACAACTGTGTGAGCCATTCCCTTGAAATTATTCTTTCTGTGCAATAAACAGTGGACTGTTTTGTTGGAGGTTTGAGTCCACCAGCTGCTCCACACAAAAACAGTGAAGATTTCCTCTTTGGAAATCCTATACAGGGTCACTATGAGTCAGTATCAACTCAAGGGCACTTACAACAACAATATATGTGCATGTATGTATTGCATGGTCCTGTGGTTACTGCACTGGACTGCAGGATCAGTTTGAACCGCAAGGTTAACAGTTCAAGCTCACCAGCCACACCTTGAAAACCCTATACAGGGTTGCTATGAATTGGAAACGACTCTACAGAATGTAACAACAACAAGCTTCATTGGATTTGCTTATTGAGGGAGCCCAGCCTAAAACAACAAATAACACTTTTATGATTAGATTTAAATATACTGATTCATATAAATTTTATATCTACTATAATAAAATTTTCTCATAGGGTTTCAAAAGTACTTCTGTTGAAATATGTTTTATCTATATTAAACTAACAAAGCGTGCACCTAGCTTGAAATTTTATTATATCTTGTTCAATATTTCATATTTCATGTCATTTAAGATTTTCTTAGAATGTAATCATTTATAGAACTATGTGCTCAATTCCATAAAATTGTTCTTAATGTTAAACAAGTAAGCATTAATAAGAAATCAAAGTATTTAATAGTTCCCTGGATTATAGCTACGAAACAAAACTAATAGTTTGTGAAATTGAAAGTATTATAATCAGCTTATACAAATAGCTTATATTTTGAAACTATTTGGTTGTGCTTAATTTCTCCTTTTAATATGAATTTATGTGTGTTTAGAAGAAAACTAGTTACTTTGCAGTTATTTTTGTGGATGTTTCTATGTTAGTTAAATCAGTTTGTTTAAAATATATCAAACATTTCCATTGACAAAAATTAACAAATTTGATAGAAAGCAAAATATTTGTAATATATGAGTATGTAAACTTAATTGAAAATGACACTTAAAATGACAGAAAATGAAGTATGGCTACATCTTATATTACCCCAATGGACATTTAAATCCCATATCATGAATAGATTTTGAATATTTAAACCTCAGATCACAAATAGAATTTATTACAGAATTCCATTTACAACTAGTTTGTTTTCACAGATACTGTTGTTTGCTAAACCTGTAGACATTTTTGGACTTATTCCGATCTCATTTGTACATCAGCATTCCAATAATTTATTTAATGAATATTTGTTCAGTTACTATTGTATACCAGATAGAGTTTCTGGGTGGTTACTGTGCTGCTAGCCCAAAGTGTAGAGGTTCATGTCTAACCAGAGGCACCTCAGAAGAAAGGCCTAATGACTTATTTCCAAAAAAGCAGTAATTGAAAATGTCATGTGATACAGTTCCACTCTGACACACTTGGCGTTGCCAAGAGTTGATGATGGTAATGCATTCTCTGGAGAAAAAAGAAACCAGTACTAGTAATCTCACTGTAGAAATGTTCTAATCAGGTCATTATTTATTCAGAATATTAATCTTACAATGATACAGGTTCTTTCCCACTTTTCAAAAACTCTTGACTTCATTCTGAGCATACAATTTAAATATACATCCCAGTGATAGGAAACTGACACGAACAAATACATTTATATGGAAAAGTTTATCCGAAATATGTGATAAAACATGAAGCCTATTGAATTTCGTTTCTTTATTTTCCCTTGTCTTCTTCGTTATTGTTTTCCTAAAACCTGAGTAAAGAGTAGGTTTTTACAAAGTATTTTCTTGGTATTCTTAATTCCAACTCACACTACTTTGAAATCTTTCACTGGTGCTGTATTCTTTGAGTGTACAGATGGATGAAAATGCCTTCGTAAGTGACAGACATTCAAAAATAACAAAGCTAAGAAGAAAAAGAATACTTAATCTGTCAAGAGGTTACAGTAAAACCATGGAAGCTCCATTTGATCTCAGCCTGTGGGTAGAAGCTATTTTACTAAATTTATCCTCACCATATCTTCAACTGGTGAATTTGAACTTGAGAACTGTTTAGGAGTCTCAAGTCTGAAATAGCGTTCTTGTACTTTATTCCTTACAGTATACAACTAAGGTGGAGCATGCCTTCAAAGCAGAGGTGAGGACTAAAGGGAAAATAAATAAAAATTGAATGGGTTCCAGAATCTAAAAATATCAGTTTCTTAAATTATAGGAAAATATTTTTTAATTAGCCAGCTACAGGTTGAACAAAACATTAAACCATCAATAAGTAATATTTAGGTACCTTAATACTATGTGGACATTATGCTAAATGAGTTTAGTCAATCACAAAAGGACAAATACTGTATGAGATCACTATTGTACAAAGAAAAAGTTTACACACTAAATAACATTTCATGGCTACCAAGGATAGGAGGGAAGGAAGCATATTCATTAATTAGAGGAAGACATGTGTTAACATGGGTGTCAAGGAAGGCAGTATACAGCAAGGAGGTTGCCAGATAAAAGATGAATTTAGGGGAAGACAGAAGAGTGCAAACATTAAAGGGAATAGAGGTAAATACTGTTACATACACAACCCTGTAACAAGAGTAATCTATGAGCAGAGACATGGACAGATACACAGGCTGAACCAGTATGGGAGGGAGAGTGGGAATATACCCACAAACATATAAAGGTTTGACAAAGGATATTTGTACATGTATATTTAACCTTTGTCCCAAACATATCTATGAATGTGGTGGAGCCTACAGGGGACAAAATTATAAAAACTTCTTAGACATTACATTAAGGCAATGAGTTCCTGGGCCTGCGAGCTCAGGACAGTCTTTGGAAACACCATGGTCAATTGACATAACACAGTCCACAAAGACAGTGTTCTACATCCTACTTTTGTGAGTATTGACTGAGATCTTAGAGCTCATGATTGGCCACATAAGGTGCAACTGTTGGTATGGAGGAATGAAGAGTAATGTAAGTTGAATATGCTTACATTTAATCAGTCCAGACTAGTGGAACACATACCATTTGTCTCCATGACCCTGAAACCAGAACTAGATGGCTCCTGGCTACCACTACCAACTGTTCTGAAAGGGATAATATTAGAATTTCCTGGATAGAGTAGGAGAAAGTGTAGAACAAAACTCAAAACTATAAAGAAGACCAGGCTTACTGGTCAAGAAGAGACTCATACAAGCTCATCCTCATGGTTCAATTTTCACAGAAGAGGGAGATAGGTATATGGGGGACAACAATACCTAGTAAGGTATCTTATCATGAATAGTCAACCATTTAAGATCAAAAGGCCAGCATTTAGGTAAGGAAAACGTTTAGAAGCTTGGGAAGGAGGGTAAAATGAAAACCAGAAACACAAGGAGGACGTGAGATACCTGATGTTACATGAAGAAGATTATCATGATTGAAATTAAATGAAGTTTATGATTTACAAAATGTAAAATTGATGATGTGCTCTGTAAACCTTCACTCAATTCACAATAGAAAGTTTGAAAAAAACAAAAATATCACCACTCACTGTAATAGGCACCCTGGTGGCACTGTGTTTTAGCTGTTGGGCTGCTAACCACGAGATCTGTAGTTCAAAACCACCAGCTGGTCTGTGGGAAAATGATGAGGTGGTCTGTTCCCATAAAAATTTAGTCTTGGGAACCTTAAATAAGGTCTTTATGAGTCACAAATTGATGGCAGTTTTTGTTTTTTTGGTTTCATGATAGTTTCATTGACCTGTACAAATCTTTGGGTAAGGGTGTAACTTTTCTTGACCTTTGGGAAGTAATTGTTTGAGGAAGTTAACCACACCTTTTGAAAAAAATGTAAACTTTGAGAATAACTTTCTTGTTGTTGATGTTTTCTCTGAATTTCAAGTTCTTTTTTACCCTTTAGGGAAACAAGTATGCATCATTCTTCCTGCCTATTGAATCTATGTAGTAGTTTTCAAAAATTAATCTAATGGAGTTTCATTTTTCTTGAACTCCATAGGCAGGAAATTAAAGAAAACTATATTTGTAATAGAGTAATAGAATACAGCCTGAGGGAAATGAAACCATATCTAGGTGAGAACAAGCCAAGAACAAGTGCAATTTTAATAAAGCTTAAATCAGTGGATCAGGACTTAGAACTAACCTCTGATATGCACTAACATTTCCTACCTCTGTCAAACAACTTATCATTATAAATTATCGTTGTTGGGTTTTGGGTTTTTTGGTTTTTTTTTTTTAATGTAGAGGAAATTACTAAAATGGGAGTCATTAATAGATTTTTTTTTTTCAACCTGTTTGAAAAGCTGAAGGGCTCGTATACTTACTTTTGAAGAACTAGAATAAGAAAAATAAAATTTTCCAAAACAGGTTTGAAGATGAATGATTGGCCAATTTATTAGTTAGAAACTTCTTAGACCGAAGAACTTTCTGGATAAGCTATAAGGTTTATAAGATTAGGAATGCCAGTCTATGCTATATATATACATATATATGTTAAGTCAGTGCTTGATATTTAAAGAAAATGGAGTCAATCTCATTCTAATGGATGGATTATAATTAATTAATATTTATGTTGTCCAGAATTAGTGTACTTTTATCTTTGAGACTTCAATAATCTGGATAAATACAATGGTGGTATCAAAAAAAAGAACAAAACAAAAACAAAACCCTGTGAGGGTTTTTTTGTTGTTGTTTTTGAGAGGGTAGTAGTAATAAGGAGTTAGGGGTTAGCACTGTGGCACGGTCTAGGCTAGGCCTAGGGCTTCAATTAGTGTTAGGATTAGGACTAGGATTAGTGTTATGAGCCCTGATGTGGCGCAGTAGGTTAAGCACTGGACCACTAGGTCAGTTCGAATCGTAAGGTCGGCAGATCACATCTATCACCCTCTCCTCAGAAACCCTACACAGGGTCACTATGAGTTCATCAACTTAATGGCATTAGAGGACAGCAACAACAAGGGTTAGTGTTAGTGTTGGGGTAAAGGTTGGACGAGGGCTTCAAGTAAGACTTGTTCCAGGTTTATGGTTAGAGTGAGGTTGATTTTTATATATTTATTTTCTCTTGAAATCTACTTGATTTCTTCTTTATTTTGAGGGTCTAAAACTCTGGTAGCATAGTGGTTATGAGTCAGGCTGCCAATCTCAAGGTCAGCAGTAAACTACCAACCATTCTGTGGGAGGAAGATGAGGCTTTCTGATCCTGTAAAGATTTATAGCCTTGGAAACCCAATGCAGGGTCGGTATAAGTTGGAACCGACTCCACGGCACACCACCCTCTTTTTACTTTATGGGGATTTTTTGTTGGTTTCCTATTTTCAGTCTTAGAAATTTGTTTGACTTTGAATACGTCAATATCTTTGTTGAGTTATGGGTGGTATTGTCATGTATGTTAATCTCAGGTTATTGTCTGCTGTTCTTTGTCCAAGTAACTCCATTTAATGTTTTTTTGTGAGGTTGGTCTGATTTTTAAAAATGCTTTTAACTTCTGTTTATCTGAAAATGCCCTAATTTCACTGTCATATTTGATGGACAATATTCCTGAGTATATGATTCTTGGTTGGCAATATTTTTTTTTCCAGAGTTTATGTATGCTATCCCATTGTCTTCTTGGCTCTGTGGTTTCTGCTGAGAAATCAGAGCTTAATTTTACTAATTCTCTTTTGTAGGTAACTTTCTGTTTTCCTGAGCTGCTCTTAGGATTCTTTCCTTGTCTTTGGTTTTGAAAAGTTTGATTATAATATATTTTACTGATTTCTTTTAGGGATCTTTCATGTTTGGAGTTTATTCATTTCTTTAATCTTCTAGTCTTTAATGATGTTAAGGAAATTTTCTTCCAACAATTCTTGAAGTTTTTTTACTTTCTTTTTTTAATCTCTTCCTGTTGTGGAATTCCTATCACATATAACTTACTCCTCTTGCTAGTGTCCCACATAGATTGTAAGCTTTCTTCAAATTATTATTTTTTTCCCAATTGTTCCTCTAGCAGATTAATATTGAGAAATTTGTCTTTAAGCTTAGTAATTCTGCCTTCCATTTATTTAATTCTATATCCTTGCCCTTTCAATCTATTATCTATTTTTATGCATTGGATTGCTAACCACGAGATCAGCAGTTCAAACTCACCAGCCCCTCCTTTGGAACCCCTATATAGGGTCACTGTGAGTCAGAACCAAATCGACAGCATTGAACAAGAACAACAAAGTCTCAATATTAATCTTTTGGCTTTCTAATTGGTGTTTTGTATTATTTCTAACTTTTCATTTATTTTGTCAGTTTGTTTCCTGAATTCTTCTAAAAATTTGTCTGAGTTTTCCTTGATTTCATATGTATTTTTTTGGTCATTCTCTCAATCCATTGAAAGTACCTAAATATCATTCTTTTAAATTCCTTTTCAAGTAGTTTTAATACCATTTCTCTTATTTTCTGACTTTGTATTTTGGTCACTTGTTTGAGACACTCTGTCTTGTTTCTCATATAAGCTGAAATTGTCTTTTTTCTCTGATATTGTGATGTCGTATTTACATTTAATTGATGATTGTATATTGTTGTGTTCTCAGGCACTCACCACCTGTCTTCTGGTAGATGTGGTAGAGACTGGAAGTGTGAATGCTGTTTGTGTATCACCTAGTTCGGGATAGGGTAACACACCTTCAAAAGTAGGAGTGAGTGATATGCCTGGTGTCCAACACCAGCGAAAGCAGAGACTGGGCAGGTAGGATGCCACTGACTAGTGTGTTGTTGAGCTAGAGCTATCAGGTGAGCACAGGAACAAGGAAGAACTGCTCACCCTTTGCTACCAACCTCCATCCATGTCCTCTGCCTTACAGACCACAATCTCAACAAGTGCTTGTAAAAACTGAAGATGGTCATACACTTCCAGACAGTATACCTGGTTTTTACTCTCTCGCTTTTTCTATTCTGCTTCATCTTCCTGTCAGCACTCAGTCCACTGCTGTCCAATCCTGTGAAGTTTAGGGTTCCAGCATCACCATCTGTTAACTATTTCACTTGGATCTCCCATGTCTTAGGGTCTGCTTAGTGGGTCTTCCAACTCTGCCATCTTGCCCCAGAAGTAATAATTTACTTTTCTGTTTTCTTTTTTTCCTATTAAACAATGTAAGGTGTTTACTTTATCTTCTACAGAGATAAAGTAAAAAAATAAATATGTTTTGTCATCATAATATTTCAAACAATTATGTTGTTGTTGCTAAGTGCCATTGAGTCAATTCTGACCCAAAGAACTCTAGTCTCCCCCAAATATAAACTAGTATACTTTTGCATCATGAAAAATGTAGCAAGTGTTGCCTGGGTTCTTAATTTCACCATTTCTTATATTAATTTTCACCTTCTTTATGAGAATAACTTTTAAAATAATTCAATTTTTACCCTTACTCCTGAGAAAGTGGCATCATTATTATAAGAAGCAAATGGTTTAGAAGCCCTTGGTTCTAACGAGTTTTTGGTCTAATTTATGACATATAGCAATACCCAAGAAAATTATAGGCTACCAGAGATATAATTTAGAAATATGCATGTACTATATTTAAGAAGTCCTGGTACAGCACTGGACTGCTGGCCGCAAGCTTGGCAGTTCAAACCCACCAGCCACTACTTTGGAAACCTTATAGAGAGTCACTGTGAATCAGAACCTATTCAACAGCACTTAACAACAACAACAGCAACAACAAACATCAATGTAGTTAAGTTTATCATATGTAAATATTCTACTGAAAAAATGGAGAGTTTTCAAATATCCAGTTCAGCAATAGTTATGAAAAGTTCTGGGAAGTGATGGAGTCTCATCTCTGTCTTAAGAAAAATGAAGGGACTGTACAAAAGTAGGAAAGTTACAACTAACAAGTGATATGAGAATTTCCCTAACAAGTTCAGTCATTTATTCAACAAAATTGTTTTGAAAACCTCTTCTATACCAAGCTGTAGGTTACAGGACTAGAGTGGTCAATAAGACATCTCACCACTCTCAAGAAGATAAATTTAAAAATCAGTATAGTTCTCAAGTATGTGTATACTCAGGGAAGAGAAAAACAAGATAATATGATTTTGAGTGGCTAAGATAAATAAGAAGTAGAACTTATTTGACAGGATTTCAAATAAACTATCTCTGTGGTGATATTTGGATTGAGTCTGAAATAAAAAACAAAAATGAGTCTTTCAAGAGGAAAAACAGCAAATGTAGTAACAAATTCTAAAAATTTGAGGAATGGAGGGAGATTGATGGAGAAGGAAGCTATTGAGAAAGGCTGAGAGTCATTGGAGATGAATATAGAGTGGTAGACAAGGTCAGATCATGAATACTCTGTAAACCATGCCAAAGTTTGTATTTTAAGTGTCAAATAGAGTATTGGAGTATTTAAACAGTCATGTGGTTTCCCTTGTGATTTTGAAGAACACGCTGGGTGTTTTATGGACAGTTGATTGTAATACCGCTAGATTGTGATGTTGTAAGTTACTTATAAAACTATTGCAAATGTACATGTAACACTGATGGTGATTAGGCTTAAGGCAATAGCAATGGGATCAAAATGGTTACAATGAATAGTTTTAGAGATAAATGCATAGGATTTGATCATAGGTTAAATATAATCTGTGAGGAAAAAGATACATTCAGGATGACAAACTCTTGGTGTGGGCAACTGAGTGGATGATATTGCCATTTAATTTGATATTGTGATACCATAGAAGATTACAATATCTGAGATCTAAGAAAGGTAAAATTAAAACCCATTAGTTAAGTAATATTTGCGCAAGATGAAATTTGAAAAGGTACAGTTTGAAATAGCAAAAAATAAATTTTGTCATTATGAAGTAGAACTAGAAGTTTCAAACTCAAAAAGTAATTTAGATATTATTTATTCCACAGATTTTCCTAGTTTATTTGGCATATAGGTATTTTAAGAGCGGATATTATAGTTTTGTAGAATAAGTTATTTTTTAAATTAGAAAATGCATACATGCAAAAATCTGAATCTATTATAAACAGAATGTTGCTAAAAATATTTCCTTAAATTTTGCTATAAAGTTTCTTTCTCAGGAGATATAAAAGTAAAACACTTCGTATTTCTCTATAATTTTGTAGTTGTTACGTGCTATCAAGTCATTACCAACTCATAGTGACCCTATGCACAACAGAATGAAACACTGTCCTGTCCTGCACCAACCTCACAGTCATTGCTGCATTTGAGCCCTTTTCTAGTGCAATTGTAATAATCCATTTCGTTAGGGGTCTTCCTTTTATCACTGACCATCCACTTTACCAAGCATGATGTCCTTTTCCAGGGACTGGTCCCTTTTGATAATACGTCCAAAGTATGAGAAATGAAGTCTGGCTTCTGGAGCATTCTGATTGTACTTCTTCAACACAAATTTATTTGTTCTTCTGGCATCCATGGTACTTTTAACCTTCTTTTCCAAAACCATAACTCAGTACCAATTTTTCTTTTATCTTCTTTGATCTTTGTCCAACTTCCACATGCGTATGTAAGGCTCACCTTAGTCTTCAAACTGATATTTTAGCTCTTGAACACATTAAAGTGGATTTGTACAACAGATTTGGCTAATACAATATGTCATTTAATTTCTTGACTGCTGTTTACATGAGTGTTGATGGTTGATCCAAGTAAAATGAAGTCTTTGACAGCTTCAATCTTTTCTCCATTCTTCTTGTGTTATTTATTGGTCCGGTTGTGAGGATTTTTGTTTTATTTACATTGAGGTATAACACATCCTGAAGGCTGTGGTCTGGAAGCTCAGCTGAAACCCATCATGGGTAACATTGCTAGTGTTTAAAATACCAGTGGCATAGTTTCCAGAATCATACAAGCCACCACAGGATAACAGACTGACAGAGGAGTAGTGGTCTTTATAACTGGAAATTTCAAAATAAGTTACAAAAATAATCATGTCATTTTTGATTGCTTGTATGGATAATGCAATCCCTAAATGAAATATTAAAGTAAACAGGATTCTAGCCCCTGTTTTCAAGTTTGTCTCTGAACATTTCTTATATTTTTAATGATTGACTTTGAATAAATAACAGAAATGAAAATGAGTAAATCTGAACTTAAAAACTTATGGCAATCAAATACTTATATTCCCTTTAGTGTTTCTTTTATAAAATAGCTGTAGGAAAACCTGTCAGTAACTCTCTGATTTTAATCAATGTCCTCAATTGATGAATGTTCAGGAATTGCTTATTCATTGATGATTTGATTTTTCTTAAGTAGAACAGACTTGAAAATATATACCCCACTTTTCAAATATATACCCCACTTATTCACACTGCCTATCTGGAATCACCAGTTTAAATACTGGCATATATTCAGTTATCATATTTATATCAGTCAGGGAAATATGATCATTAGGAGTCTACAATTTTAATCATTTATGTCATATGATTAAAGAACAATACAGAGATATTTTTGATAAAGTATTCTGTGAGGACTTAAAACATTTACTGATGAAGATCAAAGAGCACATTGGATTACATCTCAATGTAAAGAAAACAAAAATCCTCACCACTGGACCAATAAGCAACATTCTTATCAATGGAGAAAAGACAACAACAACATTCTGTTAGCATCAAACTGAGGATGCCCTTTATTTATCATATAGAGTTTCATTATTTAGTGTCCCATTCATACAATATTAAAACAAAGTAATAATTCATTGATTTACACAAATTGTTACCTTAAGTGAATAAGGCTCAAATTATTCCATTACTTGTATTTCAATAGGTATTTATGAGCAAGAGTCAGAAATAACATTTGGCAGTGCAAAGATGGCAAAAGTCTTGGTATTAGGGTTATTCCTCTACATAATCCCTTCGTTAAAACTGTCATTCAAAAACAGAGCCTACATTCTAGATAATTACATTGTATTAAATAGATAAGTGATTTGTAATTGTAGCAATTCTTCATCTGGGACTCTGAGCCTGCTGAATAATGACTCCCCAAAGACATCCATGTTCTAATCCCTGGTCCTCTGAAAGTGTTAGTTTACATGGTAAAAGAGACTTTGCACGTGTGATTAACAGTTTTGAGAAGTGGAGACAATCTGATCCTGGATTATCCTTGTGGATTCAGTGTAATCACAAGGGTCATTTAAGACGACAGCTAGCAAGCCAAAGTCAGAGAATGGATGTGAAAAAGCAAGAAGGAAATGTTATGATGGAATCAAAAGTTGGACTGATGGACTTTGAAGAAAGGGGAAGGGTCCAGGAGTCAAGAAATATAGGCAACTCTTGGAATATGGAGCCCTGATATGGCGCTGTAGGAAGAGCATTGGACTCCTAACCATAAGATTGCAGTTCACATCCACCAGTCGCTCCTGGAAAACCTTAAACAGGGTCACTATGAGTAGGAAATGTCTCAACAGCAACTAACAACTAGAATATGGAAAAAGTAGAAATACAGAGTTTCTCCTGGAGAGCCTTCAGAAGGAATGTAACCCTGACCACACCCTGTTTTAGGCCCTTAAAACTCATTTTTAATTTCTGAACTGTAAAAGAGAAGGAAATAAATCTGTGTTGTTTTAACTCACTAAATCTGTGGTGGTTGATAGCAGTAAAATACAACTAATACAGAGGTCGGCACCTGGAAGTACCGTATTGCCATACCTAGGACCTAACAACTTAACTGTGCCTTTGGAATTGGGTAATAAATAGATTCTGGAAAAAGTTGAGGAAGATAATTTAAAAAAACAAAAACAAAAACAAAAACAAAAAGCCTGGATTGCCTGTATGAATACTAGAAATATGAATGTTTAAAAAGACTGCTAGGGTGGACCCGTAAAGAAGGGAGAAGTGTAGCAGAAAATTCTTAAATCACATTAGAGTATAACTAAGTCATCATAAACAAACTGTTGATAAAAATATAATTTAAAGAAATTCTGCTTGGTGAGGGCTCAAAGAAAATGAGGAACATTACATTGGAAACTAGTTAGTTAAAGTTAATAATAAGAAAAAGTATTTTTCTTCTTAACAATTAGAAACAATTAGAATGAATTCCTGAATTAATAGGATTACATTCATTTTATTGTATTATTCTAGTAACATGAGCTTCGCCTCTCTCAGTTTCATTCTCTATTTATGCTATTGTTGGGAAAAAAGATTAAACTCCTGTTTGGCCCCGACTGAAACACATTTACTGAGTGTTGTACGGTATCAGTAGATGATTGCTCTGTAACAGACAAATAGAAAAATTTTTGTTACCTATCACTTTAACACCTAAAATTATAATTTTAATCAGTTTTTAATGAAATTTGGATTACTTTAAACATCATTTCTGTGATTTAATTACTAACATGAGAGTAGAATGTGAATTGGATCTCTCTTTAATGAAGAGTAGCTACTTTGTGTGACTGAGGATTAAAGATAGAAAAAGTGAGTGTTGTTATCCAAACCTCTAAGTAGTTCTAGATATTTCACCTCCTGTTTTTGAAGCAGATCTTAACTCAGCTTCAAAATTTAGAATTTTATTTCACTTCTTAAATCTTTTTGTTTATTCAAGAGCTCCCACTTTTTTAAAAGTCATTTCTGCTTGGTTTATGTAGAAATTCTTAATCAGCATTTAAAAATTCAGAAAATCATGTGTTGATCCCTGTCAAATGTTCTACATCCCTGGTCATAGCAGAAACTTTACAGTTTTAGTTTTACTGACCCTTCTGTAAATATACAGTTGTCTTTAAGTCAATGCTACTCATTCTGATTGTGTGTCTACAGGTACATCTTACATACTGTCAATTCAGAAATTACACAAAAGATTATATGTATTTTAAATACTGACCACAGCTGTTATTTACAACACCTGGCATTGAGTCTTTCTTTGCTTCTTAAAATTCCAGTCTTGGCCTTGGTTTGAGGAAACTACCCAATTATTATATACTTCTGCTTTCCTTGTGCTTTTGTTTCTGTCATTTCTGGATCAGACCCTAACGGGGCTTTGCTTTTGAGGTAGAGTTTCACTGCTACTTCTAGTAGCACTTCCCTGTGCTCACCCTGATGACCATCATCTTGTTTCTGACTCCTATGAAAAGCTGCTGTGTACAAATATGGGGACCTAGTTAACCTTATAGTCCAGAAACAAAGGACCCTAGGACCATCAAGGAAGAAGAGCACAAGTGGAATGAGAGACCTTATCCAGAGAAGCAGTGATACCAGAGATGGAGGCAGAGATGAGAACATGAAGAGAGGGAGAGGCTGAGGGCTCTAGACTCATGGCGGCCAGGCAGCAGACTTGCAGAATGTGCCCTTTGGTGGTATAAATTATTATATATGCCTGAGTGGCTTTTTCTTTGTTTTGTTTTATTTTTAAAGAACTAAAGTGAATAGAGAGAAATAACTGATGGTACATGGAGGGGATTATAATCATTATAATGAAACGAGGTATATGATTTGTTGAATGTAACACTGATGATCTGCCCTGTAAACTTTCACTCAATCCACAATAAAAATGTTTAAAAAACGAAAAGCTGGTTTGTATTATCTGGTTATTATTTTTCTGACAAGTTCAAGTGTTAGAAGACATGTTATTGTGTTGTTAAGTGCCATCAAGTTGAGTATGGTTCATAGTGACCCAGTAGAGGGTTTCCCATAAATGCACCACCAACCTGTGGTTCAAACTGACCTTGCAGTCCAACATTTATCCTATAGCACCACACCACAACATAGTTTGAAGTTAATGTGGCTTCAATATTGGTGGTCTAACTGTGCGGCCCTGCAGGATAATGAGCTGAACTACAAGGTCAGTTTGAGCTGCAAGGTCTGGAGGTCAAGCCCACCAGCCACTCCTCAAAAACTGTATATGTGAGTTGGAACCAACTTGGCTGCATTTCACAACACCAGCAGAATACTTGATATTGCAGTGAATTCCACTGTGTTTATCTAGGTATTTTTAAATAAAATGTGTTCAACATAGTTCATTAAAGTAGAATATATTATAAGCAGCCTCAGAAGTAACTTGAAATTCATTAGATAAGCCACCTGGCAGGAGTAAGTATGAAGACAATGATTTCCACATTCTATTGGGTCACTTCTCTTTGGAATGAATACACACAATATTGATCTTGTTCAGTTGGTTGGCCAATTGCTTGGCATAGACAAATAAGGGCCTCCAAATACAACATCAGTTTGTGAAACCATTTCAATTTTCACTCTGTCAATTCATTGAACAACATCATTAATATCACATGCAAATAAGACTTCACTGAAGATAATTTCAAAAATGGTTGCAGGAATGCATCCACGGGGAGTTGCCAGAAAATCAAGCTGGATTCCGAAGAGGACTGAGGCCTAGGGAGATCACTGCTGACATCAGATGGATCTTGGCTGAAAGCAGAGAGTACCAGAAACAAGTTTACTTTTATTTTATTGACTATGCAAAGGCATTTGATTGTGTGGATCATTATAAACTATGGATAACATTGAGAAGAGTGGGTATCCCAAAACACTTAATTATGTTCATGAATAACCTGTACATAGTTAAAAGAAGGAGTCTTTGAAGTAGAACAAGGGAACACTGAATGATTTAAAATTAGGAAAAGTGTGTTTCACTGTTATATTCTTTCACCATACTTCTTCAATATGTATGCTGAGCAAATAATCCGAGAAGATTATTTATTTTAAGAACTTGGCATCAGGATTAGAGGAAGACTCATTAACAAACTGTGATGTGCAGGTGACACAACCTTGTTTGTGGAATGGAAAAGGACTTTAAATACTCGCTGCTGAAAATCAAAGACTACAACCTTCAGTATGTGTTGTGCCTCCATGTAAAGGAAACAGATAGCCTCACAACTAGATCAATAAATGACATTATGATAAACAGAAAAGACTGACTTCATTTTGCTTGGATCTACAATCAATGCTCATGGAAGCTGCTGTTCAAGAAATGGTGCAAAAGACCTCTTTAAAGTGTTAAAGAGCAAAGATGTCACTTTGAGTCCTAAGGTGCTCCTTACCTAAGCAATGGTATTTTCAATCACTTCATATGCATGTGGAAGTTGGATAACTAATAAGGAAGACTGGAGAAGAATTATGGTGTTGGCAAAGAATAGTGAAAGCACCATGAAATGACAGAAGAACAAACAGATTTGCCTTGGAAGATGTAAACTAGAATGCTCCTTAGAAATGAAGATGATCTGACTTCATTTCTTGTACTTTGGACACGTAGTCAGGAGGGACTTGGAAAAGTATGGTCAATGAGATGGATTGACACACAATGGCCTCAAACATAGCAACAATTGTGAGGATAGCATAGAACTGGGGGGTGTTTTGCTCTGTTGTGCATAAGGTTGCTATGAATTGGAACCAACTCAGATGCACTTAGCAACAACAAAAAGTGTGGAGAATAATTTTATAGTCACTGCTAAGAGTGAAATTTCCTTTTTAATCAAGTTTATAGTAGTTATTAGAAAAATTCACACATTACTTTATGGAAAGGCAAGAAAACGAGTGTCACAACAATCATAAAAATATATATATATAAAATATATTTTGTATTTCTAAAGTATAATATAAAAGTTACTGCAAATGTATATTGCTAGAGAACATCCAGAAGTTTATGCTGGATTCAGATAAGGATGTGAAAGGAGTGACATCATTGTTGATGTCAGATGGATCTTGACTGAGTACAGAGAATATCAGAAAAATATTTACCTGTGCCTTATTGACTATACAAAGGCATTTGATTGTGTGGATCATGACAGGCTATGGACAAC
>NW_006408531.1:26908828-26929745 GCF_000296735.1 Chrysochloris asiatica
TGAAAAAGCTATAACTATTAAGATATTACCAGTTTGACAAAAGAAAAATACATTGTATGCTCATTTACCTGAGTTCTATATAATGATGTCTGTGTCTCACACTGTTTATTGATAAAAAGCATATGACTTTAGAAGTCTATGTTAAAACTACATGGAGAAATTTGGTAAATCATAATTTTGGTTTGATTGCCAATGTAATAATTATTTTAAAAATTGTATGGAATAAAGTCATATTTCACTATGATACATACAGTCATTTAAAGAAATATATTACAAAGAATGTAGCAGACTGTTTCACATTGCTAAACTCTGAATTGCTTCTCATTTTTAGTTTCATAGGAATTCTGTTTTAGAAATTGATCAAATAACTCTTGTGCATCTCCCTATTGTCCTGAATAACATATTTACTTATCAAAATGAGGCTTGAATGATTTTTACAGATGCTCTAAAACTAATTGCTCTTTAATTTTCTAACTCTACATCAAGACTTTATTACAGACATGTTGTTACTGTTGTTAAGTGCTGTTGAGTCGGTTCCAATTCATAGTGACCCTGTGCAGGGTTTCCGAGGAGCTTCTGGTAAGTTTGAACCGCCAACCTATGGTTAATAGTCCAATGTTTATCCTCTAGCGCCATCCCAGGACTCCACAGACATGTAGAAGATACTTCTTATGCTAGACTTACGTCTTAAATGTGTTATTGTAATGTGAATCATAACAAATTCTAAATTAGATATTTTTATATTACTTTAAAATATACATTCTTAACCTTGAGCAGCAAATGTTCTTGGAAGTTCTGAAAAGAACTCTGAACACTTAATTTAGGGAGCTCTCTCAGAGGCCTTCCTTGCCTCACATTTGCATCATGCTTTTGTTTGCATCCATTTACAGAAGCAGTTGCCCATCATACAGAGTATCAGAAAATAACCTAAATTAACTTTTCCTCCGGAAGTAGAGACCTTAGGATAGGAGACTCTTGTTTTTAATTACCCCTGAGGTGTAAAATAATTCACTCTTAATCTGAGATGACTTAAATGACTTAGTATATGATGTCTCTAGTTTCTCCCAAATAGAATCTATCTGTGACAGAGACCTTGGTCTGGTGATCAAATATACAGGAGGAGGTTGGAAAATCTGATTAGTTCAAAATGAAAGGATGTGTGTGCACAGTAAATGAGCTTCACTTCCAAGCTCAACCAAGATTGAGTCTTGCTGAGGGAGGAGAATGGGAGAAATCAGGACATTCACTTTTAAAAAAAATCACAGAATGATCGGTAGGGATTCCTTGTTAACAATCCTTTATAATTTTGCAATACGTCGACTCTTTATTTCCCACATTTCAGTTGTTTTTATTATTAAGTTCTTGCCATGTAGATGGAACCCTTGTGCTGTAGGGTAGGCACTGGACTGGTAACCACAAGGTTGGCAGTTCCAACCCATTTGCTCTTTAACGACTTACAGACTCAGAAAGCCTCTGTGGTGTTGAATTTGAGTTGGAATGGTTTCAGTGGAAAAGGGGTTGATTTTTTTGTTTGTTTCTTCACTATGAATAGTTAGGCTCAGGAATACAAAGTGAGTAAGAAACATTTGCTTACCTTTGGGAACTCATACACAACATGTATTTCTATCTTTGTTCTTGGCATTTCCCATTAATTTGTTTGTTTTCCAGTCTTTCATTTTTCACTGGAAACTTTTACATCTCTTTACAAATCCCCTTTTTGTAATAATTTCTTATAATAAAGTTAGTGTTCTTGGTAAAACTACGTTGTTTGTAACCATCTTATAGTTTGGCTATCCTTAAAAAAGAAATATGAGTTGACCACCATGGTATACATGTCTGTATAACTCAGTGCTTTCATTGGACTGCACTTCCCATGACCTTTGACTCCCTGTGACTTGGTTTGCTGTTGGGTTCTATCTAGTCATTTTCAATTCATAGCAACCCATTGTGGCAGAATGAAATTGCTCTATAGCATTTTCTTGCCAGTAACCTTTAGAGAGGAGTCCTGGTCTGGCACTGTAGGATAAGCACTCCACTTTAAGGTCAGTTTGAACAGCAAGGTCAGCAGTTCAAACTCACCAGCCACTCCTCAGAAACCCTGTACAGAGTCTATATTTATAGAGTTGGAACCAACTCAATGGCACATAACAACAACAGCAATCTTTACAGAAGCAGATTTCTAGGTGTCTTTCTCTTAAGAAGACATTGTGTGTGTTCAAACTGCCAATTTTTAGGTTAGTAGAAAGTAGTGTAGTGGTTATGAATCGGGCTATGAACCTCAAGATTAACAGTTCGAAACTACCAGCTGTTCCGCAGGAGAAAGATGAGGCTTTCTGCTCCCGTAAAGATTTACAGTCTTGGAGACCCTGTATAGGGTCACTGTGACTCCACAGCACACAACCACCACCACCAGAAAGAACTTAACCGTTTGTGCAACCAGTCTATGTGGTTTTTATTATTAATATATATTTTTTGCTTATATTTTGATGCATGCTTAAGAAAAGAGATTTCTAACCATATTCAGCCCCTGATATAAGAAATGCATTTTAAGACCTTCTACTTATTACCATCAAGTCCTAATGTGCCACTGTGGGATAAACTGACTAGACCGAAAGGTCGATTTCAATCACAAGGTCGGCGATTCAAACTCACCAGCCACTCCTTAGAAACCCTATACAGGGACGCTATGAGTTGGAATCAACTCCACACATAATCACTTAACAACAACAACATTTACTATCATTGAGTCCTGATGTGTCACTGCAAGATAATGCTCTGGCCTGCAAGGTCAGTTCGTACGGCAAGGTTAGTGGTTCAAATCTACTAGCTGCTCCTCAGAAACCCTATTATAGGGTCGCTATGAGTCAAAATTGACTCCATAACAGTTAACAACAATGAGTCAGAATTGAGTCAACAGCACTACAGCAGCACCACCACCACCATATACTATCATGAGGGAGTCCTTGTGTGGAGGTCTAAGTTAAGCACTGGGCTGTTAACTATAAGGTCATTGGTTCAAACCCACCAGCCACTCATCAGAAACCCTATTTCAGGGTCACTATGAGTTTGAATCCACTCAATAGCATGTAAGAACAACAATATTTACTATTGTGAGACATTCTATTTGATATATCAAAAAACATAATTAAAAATAATAAGCTTTCATAGATTTAATATAAAGGAAAACTAAAAGGAATAATTTAAAATAATATCTATTCAATATTTGAATGATTAGTGAAACCATACTTAAACAGTATAAGTATTACTCTGATGTTTACTATTATTCTTAGAATCATAGAAAGTATCAACTACAATGCAGACATTTGTACGTAACAGGATGTCCATCAGCTCTGACCTCCTTACATTAAATATTATATAGTCACACACAAATTCTTTAATAGCCAAAATCCCTCTATGTAGTTGTTACTAGTAGATACGACTCCAAGCATCCCTGTTTCCAACAGAACAAAAGACTGCTCCAGAGCCATCCTCACAATCATTGCTATGTTTGAGCCTAGTGTTGTAGCCACAGTATCAATCCATCTCACTGAGGGAGTTTTTGCTGATCCTTCACTTTCTCAAGCATGATGTCCTTCTCCAAGGACTGGTCCCTCCCAATAACATAGCTACAGTACATGAGATAAATTACAGCCATTTTTGCTTCTAAGGAGCGTTCTGGCTGTACTTCCAAGACTCATTTGTTCATTCTTCTAGCTATCCGTGGCATATTCATTATTCTTTGTCAGCACCTTAATTCAAATGTATCAATTCCTCTTCAGTCTTTCGTAATCATTGTTCACCTTTCACATGCATAAGAGGAAGTAGAAAATACCATGGATTGGGTCAAGTACACCTTAGTCCTCAAAGTGACATCTTTGCTTTCTAGGCTTGAAAGCCATTAAATTTTCTTATTTTTTCATCATTTTTATATTCAACAATTCATACACATTTTGTTTCTTCTCATTGATTGTAATCCACTCAATGTAGCATCATTTACTGTACTTTCTTCCTGTGTTTCCTTCCATTCCTCATTTTTTTTAACCTTGTTGAGCTTTGTCGTTAGATAATTACTGTCCTTCTGATCTCAGTTGGTTGATTTTCTAAATTAGGTGTACCTCACTAGTGTTATTGTTTCCCTGTAGACCTGTCCATTGTTAGATTTAAAATGACACCTTTGGCATAAGTTTATTTCTAAACCTGAAGAGTGACTAAGGGCAATCGATCCAGGTGCTCCACTATTCTCTTTTACCAGTTGTTGTTGTTGTAAAGTGCCATCAGTTTGGTTCCAACCCATAGCGGCCCTGTATAGGGTTTCCAAGGAGCATCTGGTGAGCTTGAATCACCATGCAGTTCAAATGTTTTTGCAGTCTGGTGCATTAACCCATACTTCCACACCAGGACTCAGTAGACCTGGTATATTTTATGGTTTTCAGTTTTGTTCCATATTTTCCCCACTCTGTCCAGAACCTTCTAAAGTTATCTCATGCAGTTGGTAGTGGTACTTGTCACCAACTGGTTCTTCCTCTGGTCTCAGTGTCATGGATACTTATGTTATGTGGTCCATTTGTCCACTGGACAAATTGCTTCCATCAGTCTTTGACTTTCATCACTCTTCTTTCCTTCGTAAAATGCAAGACCAAGAGTTGGTCTCTTGATCTTTTAAGACACAGTCACTACTCACCAAAGTAAAATGTATCACATTATCTTTGTGGACTATGTTATGCCAGTTTACCTGGGTGTACCCTGAGACTTTGGTCCTAAACCCACAATCCAGGTGACTCATTCCTCAAGATTTTTGGTTATATCAAGACCAAGTTTCAGAGTCTCTTCTGACATCCATTTTGGTCTTTCTTTCCGTTCTTTTTAATGACCTTGTGCTTTCTTCATGTGTGATATCTTTGATACCACCCTATAACTCATCTTGTCTTGTTTCATTAATGTTCTGTGTGTTAAATCTGTTCCTGAGATGTTCTCTAAGCTCAGGTGGGATATACCAAAAGTCATATTTTGAGTCTTCAGGAGTTATTTTGACATTTTTCAGCTTCAACTTGAAGTTGCATGTGAGTAAATATCATTGGTCCCTGTTCTTGTTCTGACTGATAATATTGAGCTTCATCATTTCTTTCCACAGATATAGTCAATTCAATATCTGACAAGGTCCATGTATATAGTCATTGTTTATGCTGTTATATATATATATATAAAAAAGTAGTGCAGATGAGCCATAGGTGATCGTCCTGAAAATTCTATCAGATAATACCCAGCATTGTTTCTGTCACCGCAAACATATTTTTCAACTACTGTTCCTTCTTGTTTTTCCCAGTTGTGTGTTCAAATCATCAGTAATTATCAATGCACTTTGATTGCATATTTAGTCAACTTCAGACTGTATATGTTGGTAAAAATATTCACTTTCTTAATCTTTGGCATAACTAGTAAGTGTGTGAATTTGAATAATAGATATGTTAGTTGATCTTCCCTGTTAGCATGTAGATATTATCCTATCACTGACAGTGTTGTACTTCAGATTAGGTCTTGAAATGTTGTTTTAGACAATAGATAAGGTGCTTTTCATCTTTAATTTGTCATTCCAGCATAGTAGATCATATAATGTTCCAATTAAAAGTGGCCAATAGCAATTCATTTTAGCCTACTAATGCCCAGGATATAGATCTTGTAATGTTCTGTTTCATTTTTGACAACTTCCAATTTTCCTTGATTCATATTTTATACATTACACATTTGCAGGGCAGCTAACCATTCATTATGATGTGTTGATCTTTATAACGGAAATTATTCATGCAGCATCCTAATTATTAATGAATGTTTGCATCTGTTTCTTTTCATTTTGAATAGGGCCACTATATATTTACTAATTGTCCTCAGAAGTCATTATCTACTCTACTGTGAACCACTGTTGTAGAGCATGTCCTTCAAATCCAATGCTTATTTCTGCCATCTCTCTCTGAATTTGGTGCTTTCAAAAGGTTGTACTTTAGAACATCATGAGCACAAAAATTCTCAGGATATTTTCTTTTCTCTCTGTTCCTCAAAATGAAACCTAGACCTGCCCAAACTTGAAAATTTTATTTATCTAGTTACATCTTCATATGGCAGATCATAAACTGAAATTCTGACTTTGCTTATAATATCATATTGTCATCTAGATGATCATAGCAGAAACCACCGAATAAGTCAGTAACTTTTGATTAAAAACCAGAATTAATACAATCAATTTTAATAGGCATAATCTTTTGAGTGGGACCACAAAATTTTAAGCAGCAGAAAATGAGAACTCTGCATTTTCTTTAACTACAACAAGGAACACTAAGTAAGCAGTTTCAAAATTCTTTTGTCTGTCTCACTTGTGTCTATCCTTCTAATATATTTTTCTCATAGGCTGTGAAACACTTCATTTTGCTTCAAACAGTGTGCTTACTCAACAAATTTTTCTGTGTACCACTTTGATTTAAACATGCCACTCAATTAATCCACACTTATTGAAGGACTTGCATACTTCACAAAACTGCAGCTTATGTTCAATTATCCAGTATGTTCACCAGCTTCTTATTTTTCAGTCATTTTTCTTCAAATTAAAAGCAACTATATAAGAAAGATAAATAGTAACACAACTACTATATTCTCCATAGGGGAATCATAAAATACTTCTTCTTGTTGTTGTTAGGTGTCATCGAGTCAGTACTGACTCATAGTGATCCTATGCACAACAAAACTAAACATTGCCCGGTTCTAGGTCAACTCACACATTTCTTGCCTTACTTGAGCCCATTGATGCTGCCACTTTGCCAACAAATCTCGCTGGGGGTCTTCCTTTTTTCTCTGACCCTTACCAAATGGGATATCCTTCTCCAGCGATTGGTCCCTCATGACAATACGTCTGAAGTATGAGAGGTGAAGTTTGGCCATCCTGGCCTATAATGAGCACTCTGGCTGCACTGCTTCCAACACAGATCTGTTGGTTCTTTTGGCAGCCCATGGTGCTTTCAATATTCTCCTCCAACACCAAAACTCAAAAGCGTCAGTTCTTCTACGGTCTTCCTTATTCACTGTCCAGCTTTCACATGCATGTGAGGTTATTGAAAACATCATGACATGGGTAAGGTGCACCTCAGTCCTCAAGCTGACATCTTTGCTCTTCAACCCTTTAAAAAGTTCTTGTGCAGCAGATTTGCCTAATACAGAACGTCTTTTGATTTCTTTTCTGCTGCTTCCATGAGTGTTGATGGTTGATCCAAGAAAAATGAAGTCCTTGACAACTTCAGTCTTTTCTCCGTTGATAAAAATGTTGTTTATTGGTCCAGTGGTGAGGATTTTTGTTTCTTTACCTTGAGATGCAATCCATACCAAAGGCTGTGCTCTTTGATCTTCATCAGTAATGTTTTAAGTCCTCTTCACTTTCTGCAAGGAAGGTTGGATCGTCTGCATATCTCAGGTTGTTAATGAGTCTTCCTCCCATCCTGATGCCATGTTTTTCTTCATAGAACCCAGCTTCTCAGATTATTTGATCAACATACAGGTTGAGTAAGTATGGTGAAAGAATACAACCCTGTCACACACCTTTCTTAATTTTAAACCATTCAGTGTTCCACTGTTCTGTTCAAACAACTGCCTCTTGGTTGTACATGTACAGTTTCTTTATGAGCACAATTAAGTGTTCCAGAATAATCATACTTTGCAATGTTGTGTATAACTTGTCATGATCCACACAATTGAAAGCCTTTGCATAGTCAATAAAGCACAGGTAAACATGTTTCTGGTATTCTCTGCTTTCACAGATGAGTGAGTGCCTCCAGTGCCGCTGCATTTTCTTGAAACATTTCAATTTTTATTCCAATTCCTGGTGCCTTGTACTTTGCCAATTCTTTCAATGCACCTGGGACTTCTTCCTTCAGTATTATTGGCTCATGATCATATGCTACCACTTGAAATGGTTGAACATGAACCATTTCCTTTGGTACAGTGACTCTGTGTATTCCTTATATCTTAATTTGATACTTTCTGCATCATTTTATAATCTTGCAGTAACTAAAGCCAAGGCTTGAAATATTTTTCTTCAGTTCCCATAGTTTGAGAAATGCTGACCTTTGAAATTTTCTGTTCAGCTCTTGTACCTCCTCATTTCTTCCATTTGCTTTAGCATCTCTACACTGGAGAGCAAGTCTCAGTGTCCCTTCTGACATCCATTTTGATCGGTTCCTTCTTTCTTGTCTTCTTAATGACTTTTTGCTTTCTTCCCATGTACAATGTTCTTGATGTCATCCCACATCTCTTCTGGTCTTCAGTCTTTAGTGTTTAATGTATCAAATCTGTTCTTCAGATGATCTCTAAATTCAGGTGAAATATATTCAAGGTCATATTTTGGCTCTCACGGACTTGTTTTCATTTTCTTCAGCTTCAGTCTGAATTTGCATATGAGCAATAGATGGTTTGTTTCACAGTCTGCCCATGGCCTTGTTTTGGCTGATGATAGGAAGCTTTTCCACCATCTCTTTCCACAGATATAGCTCATTCGATTTCTGTGTATTCCATCTGGTGAGTTCCATGTGTATAATTGTCTCTTATGCTGTTTAAGAAGATATTTAAAATAAACAAATCATTCATGATGGGTCTGAGTGAGAGAAAGTGGGAAAAAATACCGATAGGATGACGTGATTCAGCTGTGGATATTAACAGAGTTAATTGTAATGGTAAAACCTTCAGATTCTAACCTGGGTATAGAAGGAACCATCTCAGAAGCAGTAGGGTGGCCCTCATCACCATCAAAGAAGAAGAAGAGTGAGGAGTAGAGCAGGTCCTTTGGACCCAGAGAACTCTGAGCATTGAACCTCCTGGATCCAGGCACAGAAAACAGTGACCCTAGAGTTGTGACAGGAATAGCAGCTGTAGAATCAAGAACCAGAGCATGAGACAGAGCGATGGGCTTCCCAGTACATGAAACAAGTAAAGTTTAGTGATTTGGGATAGGAGACTTGCATACAATGCAGAGTACCTCCAGACACTTAATTGGGGGAGCTAGGTTTGCTGACCCAAGGAGCTAACATATCTTCAAGGTAAGGTTTATGGTGGAGTGGTGCATTCTGTGTGCATTTATCAGCAACCCTAAAAGAACTTTGCAACATTGCCTAGGCATAGAGTGGCCTGTGTGTGGGCATGATTGAGGAGAGGCTGTCCTGACTTCAAGAGTTGTGCCCTGAACATACATTTCTGACCCTGAATTGTAACCTACATCCCTAATAAATCCCATAATTGTGAGTTGAGTATCTGAATGCTGTGTGGTTACCGCAATGAATTATCGAATCTAGCTGTAGAGAAGACTGGGAGAAATAGTTTGGTGTTAATTTTGCAAATTTGAAGGAGTAGTTCTTTATATATGATAAGGTGGTTGGTGCATGAGCAGGTCAAGTCCACTTTGTCTTGCATGGGACACTAATTAGACCAATCATGTATAAAAACTATTCCTGACTTGCCACATTGATTGTTAGTTACTAATTTTATCTTTGAATGCAAAAATACTTAATTAAATATAAAACCATTTTGTTTCACTTCTAAGGATGTGTATTAGTAAAACAAAACTCAAGTAATGATAGCATGCATGTGCTGTTTCAAAATCCTCAAAAATCTTACTTGCTGAAAATTGTGAAGATAGTTATGATCTCTTAAAGTTTCAACCTAGTCCTGAGTTCCTTGGAAAGAAAGATTTGTTGAATGGATTTTTATGCTCACAATCTCTGACATCAACAGCTACTGCCTTTGACCATGATGTAATCATTATACATCAGTGTTTCCAGACATTTCCAAAATAAATGCGTTTTCAAATTAAAAGCATAACTTGACATGGCATCTGTGCTTGGTCCCAAGTACTACCCTTATGTACTAAAATCAGCAGTGCTTTTCTATGAGTTATTTATTCTGGGACTACAGGACACTGGAAGTAATTTAGAAACACTAAAAATGTATTCATATGCGTTCTTTTCCTAGCTTCTCCACTTCTGCAGACCCCTCCACTTTCCAAAAACCTTATATTACCTTCATCCATCCTTCTAGTAAGTTACTCAGACAAAAACTCTGCTATTTTCTCTCTGTGAAGGTCATATATCTAAGAACTGGTTCAGGATATACCTATAGGATATTAACATTGACTTATCTTCTTTATGTTTAACATCCAAGGGAAATCAGATCTGAGGCCAGGTCTAAATAGTACTATCCAAAGTGTAGTTCTGGAGTCCTGGTGTGGTGCTGTGGGTCAATACGCCAGACTGCAAAGCCCTTTGAACTACAAGGTTGGCGGTTCAAGCTCACCAGCTGCTCCTTGGAAACCCTATACAGGGTTGCTATGGGTCAGAATCGACTCGACAGCACTTAACAACAACAACAAAAGTGTACTTTTGCTCTTTACACGGCAAGTATCATAGTAATCATTCAGTGACCAGATCCACGGATCTTTGGCTAACACTATTGGCTTCATAGGATTGATTTTTTAAAAATTTCAAATGCAGACTCTATAAAATCTTAGGACTTATAGCCATTTTAGACCAGAGTTATTGTATCTTTTCTTCTCTCATCAAGAGATGAATTTTTTACCTTTATAATTTCATAAAGGAGTCCTGGTGTAGAGTTATGGGCTAATGCACTGGACTGCAAAGTTGATTTGAACCACAAGGTCAGAGGTTCAAGCTCACCAGCAGCTCCTAGAAAACCCTATACAGGGTCATTATGTGTTGGAACAGACTCAACAGTACTTAACAACAGCAACAACATGGTTTAATTGATGTTCATATGTGTATATACATTTGATTATTTTCAAATCTAGTTGCATCAATTTATAGAACTGTAGAATGTTATAATAAATACATTTCCAAGCTGAAAATGTATTGGACAACTTCTAATCAAAACTTAAATTACTCTGTAAGACACAGGACTAGATGAAGCTATTAAAGTTATGATCTTTCCAATTCTTTAACAAAAAAATAGTGACTCTTCTGTTACTGATCTTTTACTGATCTGAATTATGTTCCTGGAGATGTTTGTAGGAAGCACCATGACCCACACACAGCCAGAAAGCAGAAGGAGGAAAACCACAAGGAGGCTGAAAAACAGCACAGTGCCCAGAAGCAGGTTGGGAGGGGAATTGGGGAAAACCCAAACAAACAGGCATTGATTAGAAGAGAAGATTAAATGGGAAGGCAGGGCTTCCAAGGACTCTGAAAATGAGAGGCCACCACATGAGGAAGCCCCAATAGACAACATTAGGCAGGAGCTAGAAATTGGAACAGGCCATAGGTCAAAGTCAGAAAGGATTGTGAGATCAGAACAGATACACAAGACAGAAACAGTTGAACTAACTGTTAAAATAAAACCAGTCTTCAACAGGAAGTTGTTGCTCTTGTGATTAGCTACTGGGCTGACACTTGCGGTTCCATAGCTTGTCATACCTGGCAGAGTCTGGCACTGGGTGAACGTGCAGAAAAAGACAAGACATAAGAGTGAGGTTGCTGATTCAGACAGGGCTTTTCTTATATGGGAAAAAGGTAGGGGCAGTACATCTAGTTGTCCTTGTTTGTCCATTCAAATTATAGTCTCTCTTAAACTGAGTTCAAAAATCTACAAATTGAGAGAGAAGACAAAAAAAGGAATAGAAAACACCAACTTTAACACCAATTTCTTTTTTAATGGAATAAAAGTTTTTACTTGGTTAATGCATTTTCTAATTAGCTGTTTCCTGAAAAAAGTTAATGACCAGAGTCTTTTCATATACTCAGAAATTTTACATACACATTTAAAATTCATCTATGAGTAATTCACGTCTGCCTTTTCTCTGAATTAGCAGCATTTATTCTGCAGAATTTCTGTAGCACCTGGTGTCACCCAAGTACCAAGTAGTAGTGATCCACAACTAACTGAAAGACTGGTTGTTTGAATCCACCTGGATGCACCTCAGATAAAAGACCTGTCCATCTTCTTCCAAAAGGTCACAGCTTTTGCTTACGTATAATCAAACTCCAAATCAAGGCATTTGGTTCCTTTGTTTGGAAGTTTAGGGTCATGGTTTCATGGAACATGCCGGTTAATTAGCCTAATCATGCCTTTAGTACTTCTGTTCCACCACCTATGCATTCCATAGTAGTGTGATCATAAAAGTTGCACCCATCCAAGTACAAGAAAACCTAAAATGATTCCACCCTCAGAATGACCCTATGTAGGGTTTCTGAGGCTGTAAATCTTTGCAGGAAATGAAAACATCTTTTTTCTACTGTGAAGCAGCTGGTGGATTTGAACTACTGACTTGCACAATGCTAACCCACAAGTTGGTCTCTATTCACCCATAACAACAGAGGCAGGAGAACCAGGAGTAGGAGCAGTATATGGAGTATGTGACTAATTGCCTTTGTAAACAACAATCTCATTTGCCTTGAGATGAACAATTGAATGATGGCCTGGATTTGTACCATTGTTGATCATTTTGATCAAAAAGTCCAACGAAGAATCCTGGTCAGAAAGAAAATTTTACAGAAGCAATGTCAAATTCTCATGGACTCTAGAATTTTTGGAGCCATGGAGGGTGAATGAATCACTGAAACTACTGCCGTCAGATAAACTTGAAACCAAAAATACTGCATGAAGTCATCTTAGAAAAACAAACAATAATTTTGCTTAAGTAGTAATGCAAATCTGTCTTGAACATTATGCTCTTTGAAGAACTACCTATTTGGTATCAAATACACAACAGCTACTTGTAAGATTACAAAGGAACCTTAGCAGCATTGAGTTAATGCTAACGAGGCAGAACCAGTTCAGAAAAGGAAGATGAGGATGGTGGTACTCCTTCAAGAATATAATTGTTGTTGTTAAGTGCCATTGAGGTCACATAGGGTTTCTGAGGAGGGGTAGGTGAATTTGAACCACCAACTTTGTGGTTTAAACAGACCTTGAGGTCAAGTGCTTATCCTACATCACTAAATTGTTCATTTAGAAATTGTTGAATTATTTTGCTGTGTTTGATTTGTTTTGCTCAACAGCAACAACAAAGTAAATAAAATTTTGAAAATACAATTTTTAAAAGGCCACAGCTTTGAAAACCCCAGAGGGTACACTTTCTACTCTGTAACACCTTGGGTTATTATGAATCAGAATAAGTCTGTTTGATGACAACTGCTTTGTTTTGGGGAAGGGGGGAAGTTTCATGTCACCCAAACTTGCATTATTATTTTACATGTATTTTCTTCCCAAAACACTTTATGAAGTAACTTTAACTGTGATATGGTAGAAAATGTACCACACTTGGAATCAGATGACATGGGTGGCCTTAAGAGTTTCATTGCTTGTGACAATGTCTAATATTTCTTCCAAACTGAAGTTTCACTCTTTCTATATTTTATCAGACATCAATTTTAGCATATTTCTTTGGATTTTGTTGTTGTTGTGTGTTATTAAGTCAGTTCCGACTCATAATAACCCTGTGTAGGGCTTTCAAGAGTGACTGGTGGATTTGAACTGCCAACGTTGTAGTTACCACTCCAGTGCTTATCCTAAGCACCACACCAGGGCTTTCTTTGGATCTGGTCAGTGTTTAATAAATATTTGTTGGGAGAAAAACAAATGCTTATATCTCAGCCCTATAATATTCAGATGTTAATTACTAATTCCCCGTGAGAAATTGTGTAAATTATCACTTTCTTAGCCTGGTTCCATCCATGCTTCGGAGCTCCCTGCTGGTAACAGTACAGAAAAAGTATAGTATAGCACATTGAGAATGATATTTTAGACTTTTGAGGAGAATATTCTGTATGTCAGCCAAAAATTCTTCTTGAAGTGGATTTCTGACCTAGGAAAATGAGAACCAAGCCTGATATGCACATGTTCTGTCCAGGAATAAACTGCTTTTTAAAGAATAATCCAGCAGTTATCTGATCGGTCATGTAGGACTTGCTCTGTGGAAATGAAGAAGCCCTCCTGTTTCAGGTTGAGTTACACATATGACAGCTTTGATAAGATTAATATAATCCATGGAAGCAATTTCAGGATGTACAGGGAGAAATAGGAACTAAGAAACATCTCTGTCTTACATGACACAGTCGCCTAATGGAAGACTCAGATTTTAAGGACCTTCTGTAGATAATGTCACGCTATACAGATAAATATCAACAGTTGCTGGTTTAGCTAGAAACACTGCTGGTTAAGTTAGAAAATTTAGGAATTTTATCTTTCAAACTGTCTCTGTTTTCTTGCTGCTTTATATTCTTTTGATAGAGACAGTTGTGCTGCACTTGTATGTTTTAGTGTCTGGCACCCCTTCCAGGTCCCTTTTACCTTATAAAAGCTAGTGGACCCATTCTCCAGGTTTTTTGCATTCCAGCTGCTAATGGATCACAGCTTCCCTGCCCTAGAGAATCACTGACCACTGAAAAGAATTTGCTTTGTCCAGGGCTAATGCTCATAGTCAATGGCTAGATAACTGACCAAACCATTGCCATCAAGTGGATTCTGATAGGACAGAGTAGAACCACCCCATGATGTTTCCAAGGCTTTACGGAAACCAAGTTCCTCTATTTCCTGGATTGGCTGGTGGGTTCAAACACTTACCTTTGTGTTAGCAGTAATCACTGTGCCTCCAGGGCTCCTTGGTTAACTGACATGAGGATACAGAAGATCCGCAACCTCATTTTCAGATGAGGTTAACTCCATGGTAATGTTCGTGCTCCATAGCTCCCCCTGGGATCAGATTTATTAGACTCCAGCTGAGACTACTTTCTTATCTAGCTCATTCTCCTCTGCTATCTTGCTTCCCTCACCTGAGTTCTGTTAAATGTCATGAAGTCAGTTCCTACTCACAGCAACCCTGTATAGAGTTTCTGAGGAGTGACTGTTGGGTTTGAACTGCCGACGTTGTGGTTAGTCATTCAGTGCTCCTCCTATAACGCCACACCATGACCCCTTACACCCAAGAGCGCTCCTTTAATAAAGCATGTGCTCCTGAATTCTTGTCCCAAACTCTTCTTCTAGGGGAACCAACCTAAGACAGTGAAAGTTTGAGATTAAAAGTCCTGCCTTCTTTTATCTTTCATCTTCAGTCTCCACATGTTACAATATGGTGGTCACAAGCATTATTTTTATTTTTATTTTTTTAACTTTTTCTCGTAACTTAAGTGAAGACTTACAGAATAGATCATCAGTTTTACATTTAACGACTCAACTTTGTTTCATCTCAATGATGTAAAAACATTTATCCTGCTTCCTCCCAGATGTTCTTATTTCCATTCGACCCTCCTTCCTAACCCTTCTCAACTTTTTCCTTAGGTAAGTGTTGCCGTTTTTATCTCAAATGATTGACTATTCCATAATGAGCATACCTCACGAATATTGTTGTGTCCCTATTTACCTATGCACTACTTGGTCCTGGTGTGGTGCAGCGGGTTAATGAGCCAGACTGCAAAGCCATTTGAACTGCAAGGTCAGTGGTTCAAGCTCACTAGCTGCTCCTCGGAAACCCTATACAGGGTCGCTGTGGGTTGGCATAGACTCAATGGCACTTAACAACAACAACAACTTGGTTAAAAATTGGGCCACAATAATGAATTCTATTCTAATTCTGAAGGACCATAGTCTCAGGTTTCTCCAGTCTCTTTCTAGCCTAAGCTTAGTCTGTTTTTACATAACTTACACTCTTTCTAGTAAGCCTAGTCTTTTTTACATAATGTATACATTTTCTGTCACTCTAGCTGGAACCTTCTAATGTGATCAGGGCAGTTGGTTGTGGTACTTGGCACTGTCTACTTCTTATGGTCTGAGTCATGGAGACTGATGTTCACATGTTCCATTAGTCTGTTGGACTAATTGAATCCAAGCTTCTTCAGTTTCCATCACTCTTCTTTCTTCTGCACATGGAGAGACCAATAGTTGCACCTTTGATGGGCATCCGTGAGCTTTTAAAATCTGAGTCACTACTCCCCTAAGTAGAATGCAGAACATTGGCTTTGTGAACTGTGTTATTCCCGTTGACCATGGTGTCTTCAGAGACTATAGTCCTGACCCCTCAGGCCCAACAACTCATTGCTTCAGGTGTTTGGTAATGTTTAAGACGTTTTCATCATTTTGTCCCCTGTATACTTCACCACATTCATAGGTTTGTTTACAGCAAAGGTAAATACCCATGTACAAATATCCTTTGTCAAATCCTTATATATTTGTGGGTATACTTTTCACTTTTCCTCCTATACCCATTCAGCCTTGAATCTGTCCGTATATCTACCCATAAAACATGTTGTTGTAGGGTTCTGTATATAGCAATATTTACCTCGATCCCTTTAGCCTTTGTATTCATCCTTTTGTTTTCACTTGTCTTCATCATTCTTTTGCCAACTTCACTCTTATGGTATGTTGCCTTCACATCACCTGAGTTAACAAGTTTCTACCCTCTAGCCAGTGAATTACTCTCCCTTTCCTCTCACCCCTAGTACCTATCAAAGAATGTTTCTTTTAGCATGCAAACCCTTTCTTGAATTTTTACAATAGTGGCTTCATACAATATGGTCCTTTTGTGATGGACTAATTTCACTCAATATAAAGTCTTCCAGGTTTATTAATGTTATGAGCTGCTTCAAAGATCCATTATTCTTCGGTATTGCATGTTATTCCATTGTATGTATGCACCACAGTTTGTATCCTTTGTTCCATTGATGGGCTTTTAGACTGCATTTTTGCTATTATGAATAGTGCTGTGATGAACATGGGTGTGCATATCTGCTCATGTCATCATTCTTATTTCTTGAGGAAATATATCCAGTAGATGAATTGCTGGGCCATATGGTCTTGCTAGTTCCAACTTTTTGAGGAAATGCCATACAGTTTTCCACATAGGTTGCATTATTTTATAGTCCCACCAGCAATGTAGGAGGGTCCCAGTCTCGCCACACTCCAACCAGCATTTGTTGTTATCTGTTTGTGTGTGTGTATAACTTTGCTATTAATGTTGGAGTGAGATGGTATCTCATTGTTGTTTTGATTTGCATCTCAATAATGGCTGATGAGAGTCTGGTGTGGCACTGTGGGTTGATGGTACTGGCCTGAAAGGTTGGTTTGAACTGCAAGGTTGGTGGTGCAAGCTCACCAGCCACTCCTTGGAAACCCTATACAGGGTTGACATGAGTCAGAATTGACTCAACGGCACTTAGCAACAACAGCAAAAATGTCTAATGTAAGGAGACCTGCCAGAATATCGGAGTACTAACTGGGCTACTAACCACAAGATCAGCTGTTCAAATCTACAAGTCACTCTGAGGGAGACAGATGAGGCTTTCTGCTCCCGTAAGAATTTGTAGCCTTGGAAATGGTATACAGGGTAGCTGTGAGTCAGAACCAACTTGTTGGCACTTAGCCACCATGACTACCAATAGAGCTAATGATCGCAAACATTTCTTTTTATGTGTGTTGGCAATCTGAATGTCTTTTTGGGCATCACAAACATTTTGATAACTGAGCAGAATAAGAAATCTGACCTCCAATTGGACTGATACAGTGGAAGATGGATAGATAATTGAATTAGAAGCAATCCCGCAGATTTGGTAGATTTAGGGAAGGAGGTTACAATAATGTCAAAGTAGAATGCACTGAACATCCTCAGCTTAAAAAGGGAAACCCTTAAAAGTATTATGTCCAAAAATGTTATAACTTAGAAAACCATACAAAGATATTCAGTCAACATAATTTCATTGCATATATATATATATTGTGCATATTCCCTCTGCTAGGCATTGAGAAAACAAAAAGAAATAAGATGAGGAGTTTGGGAGTAGTGAAAGATTCTGTCAGATGAACTCATAATTGTGTTGCTGCATGTCTAGACCTGTAACAGAATTCCATTCAAAGTGGCACTTGAGATGTGCTGGTAGAAATGAGAAGCTATATTCAGTACAGGGAACAGCATGAGTAATGGTATGTAGAAATAAAAATTAATGGAATATTGAGGGACAAGTACGTAGTGCAGAGTATCAAGGGACATTGGTGAGAAAGTAAGCTACAGAGTTACAGAGTTCTGAAAAGACATTAAGACAAGGCATTAAACTGTATCTAGTTGGAAGAGGGGAGAGATTGTTAACATTGCCTTCAGATGTCATTTTCTCCTCTGCTTTAAGAATTGTTGAAACAATATAGTAACATATTAAAAATCATTTTGAAACAATATTTTCAACAACTGTTACCATTTTTGCTTATTTTTCCTTTCTCTCATAAAATGCTTGCAAACATTTTTTTTTTTCATAATTGCAGTGATAGAGATTTGTAATTGTTTGTGGTTACTCATGAGCTTTTCTTACATTACTATGCGGTTTCATTCTAAATGAATATTGTTATATATTTCCATTTTTGTTGTCTTTGAAAGCTAGATAGACTATAAAACAGGACAGTGATAACATCAAATTTGGACTTTATAAAAGCCACACATGAAAGGTGCAAATGTATTGGGCCAACTAGGACTTGGAATTAGAAATTTGGGCAAGAGAATGGCTGGAGGTAAACTAGGAGAGCAGTCACATCAACCAATCCATGTGCTCAGGCTCCTCTACAAGAGAGGGTACATCCAGGACCTGCCTCCTGAGCCTCGTCATTGCTTGTGGGAATTAATTGAAGTCATAGTTTTTTATAATGTAAGCTTTCTTAAGTTTGTTAAATGGTCATGTGCTCAATAGAAGAAGCCAGAGTTTGAAAGATAGGTTACTTTGAGTTTTAGGCACTTAATATCCTGTAAGATAAGCACAGGACTGCAAGGTCAGTGGTTCAAACTCACCAGCTGCTTTTCAGAAACCCTATATATAGGATCACTGTGAGTCAGAACCGACTCAAAGGCACTTAACAACAATAGCAACAATTTTCTGAAAGACTTTCTGGAATTTCTGAAGGTACTGCATGACATTAGTTATTGCCTAACACACATATTTCTTCAGTGAAGGGTCTAATGAATGGCCAGCATTTGCTAAATAGTTAAACATGTCTGCCCAATGGAAACATGCTAGTAGAGACTGCATTTAATAGCCATGATTGTTCTAAGAAATAATGAGTAAGTGGAAATAATTCAGTTGCCATAAAGTAATCTGGGATCTCTTGTCTTGCCAGTGAAAGCAAGTGTTTGATGGACATCTTAGTGAGATAAAAAAAAAAAAATGATTGTGTATTTTTCAAGATAAGTAATGAGGTCCATCAAGAAACCAAATGTTGTGGGCACTGTAAAATATAAGATAAGCCTTTAAAAGAAGTAAAGTGCCCTTTTTCTATGTAGCGTAGTACTTCATGGTAATTCCTTATTTGTTTAATGCCTGTTTTGTAGTATACAGACTTCTTGAGAGCAAGGCTTGTGTCTGATTCGAACTTACTCTCAGCAAATGTTCCAAAGATAATTCTTGGACAAAATGTGAATAAATGAAATGCAACACTGTTACAGCATAAGGCCTGTCACAATTTTAAAGTGATCATATGTCCTGCTTTTCACAGTGGAAAAGAAAAGGATATAAAAACTTCCTCATTTACTATCATATCATTTTTTAACTGAAAAATAAAATAGAACACTGTACATAAGAATGCTTTTTCCCCTCCCCAAATTATGTAATCTTGCTAGGTATATAATGTGTTGTGTGCAAGTGATTTCTTATACCTTAGTACTAATATTAAGGAGACCTGGTGTGGCGCTGTAGGATAAGCAATGGGCTGCTAACCACAAGCTGGGTGAATCAAACACACCAGTCCCTCCTTGGAAACCTTACACAGGGTTACTGTAAGTCAGAAACAGCTTGATGGTGCTTAACAACAACCACTGCTGGCACTGTGAAATAAGTGTTGGTCTGCGAACCACAAGGTCAGTGGTTCAAACATACCAGCTGCTCCAATGAAGAAAGGTGAGGTTGTCTGCTATAGTAGAGATTTATAGTCTTAAAGCCCTATATAGGACCACTATATAGGAGACTGGCAGAACAGTCTGCTTCCAAAAAAGATTTACAGAAACGCTATGGGCAGTTCTGTGCTGTTCTACACTATCACTGCTGTGAGCCTGCGTGATGGAGCCGTAGTGGGTTTGTTTTATTTGGTTGTTTTAGTAGCTATATTCATATTCAGTTCCTGCTATGCATTAAGCATTTCCAGGTACTTTAAATATATATTCAATAGTCTTCAAAATCAACCTTGAAAACAGGTTTACTTTAAAATAAGTTTAGAAAACGGGGTCATGCAAAAGCACAGTAAGTTGCCCCAGGTCACTTGCTAGCTTTCTGATCTATTAAAACAGAGTCACCTGTGAACTTATTCCAGGCTCTTTGGGAAAATTCATGTGGATCCAAGTAAATCTTAATAAGGTTATCATTTTAATACAAAAGTTGTTGTTAGTGTTAGTGCCATCAAGTGGATTCTGACCCAGAGCGACCCTGCATAGGGTTTCCAAGGAGCAGCTGGTGAACTTGAACCACCGACCTTGCAGTTCAAACGACTTTGCAGTCTGACGCAATAGCCCATAGTGCCACACCAGGACTCCAATACAAAAGCACACATATAAATTAAATTTTCCGGGGCCATAAACTTTGGACAACTATTGATAATTTATAACTGAATTTAAAAAAAAATTCCCACCACTACCACCAAACTGCTCCATGTCAGTTTATAATTGATTTCAATAACAGATTTTAGATGTGTCACTGTTAGTAGCATATCTATTCAGTACATATACAGTGGTGGTGGAGGTTTATGTGCCATGGAGACAGATCTGACTCTTAGCGACCCTGTACAGGCTTTCCAAAGAGCAGCTGGTAAGCTTGAACCACCGACCTTTGCAGTCCAGTGCATTAACCTGCAGTGTCACAACAGACAAACAAATCAGTATTGTGTAAAATTTTTAAATGTTCAAATACAAGTAATTACATGT
>NW_006408531.1:26931214-26935002 GCF_000296735.1 Chrysochloris asiatica
TACGGCTCTCATACTTTGGACATATTGTCAGGAGGGAACAGTCATTGGAGAAGGATGTCATGCTGGGTAAGATGGAGGGTCAGAGAAAAAGAGGAAGACCCCCAACCAGATGGTTCGGCCAGGTGGCATCATTGATGGCATCAAGTGTGGCAGCGGTAGGGAGGTTGGCCCAGGATCGGACATTGTTTCCTTCTGTTGTGCATGGGGTCGCTATGAGTCGGTTCTGACTTGATGGCACCTGACAACAACAACAACAACTGGTAATTGGAATGCAAAAGTTGGAAACAAAGAAAAATTGGTATTGTAAAATATGGCCTTGGTGATAGAAATGACACCAGAGATGTCATGATATAGAGTTTTGTATTTACAAATAATTGTTTCAGAAACATAAATTATGACTGCATATATGTGCCTCACCAGATGGAATACACAGCAATCAAACTGACTACAACTATGGAAAGAGATGATGGAGAAGTTAATCATCATCAGTCAGTATAAGATTAGGGATCTACTGTGGGACAGATCATCAATTGCTTATATGGAAATTGAAAGTAGAAACTGAAGAAAATTCAAATAAGTCCCATCAGAATTTATAGACTATTTGAAGAATACTTTTAACCCATTCAATACTAATTACCAAAAACCAGATGAGTTTTGGGATGATATCAAGAACATCATACATGAAGAAAGCAAAATGTGATAAAAAGACAAGAAAGTAAGAAAACACTGAGATGGATCTCAAAAGAGACTCTGAAACTTGCTCTTGAATATGAAATTGCTAAAACAAATGGAATAAATGGTGAAGTAAAAGAGGTGAACAGAAAATTCCAATGGGTAGCTCAAGAAGACAAAATAGTAAAGTATTGTAATGCAATGCGTAAAGATAGATGAAATAATAGTCGAGATGTTTCAATAAATGGATGCAGTGCCAGATGCACACTCAGTTGTGGGAGTCAAGAAATTTGGAAGACAGTTACCTGGACAACCAACTGGAAGAGATTCATATCTGTGCCTGTTTCAAAGAAAGGTGACACCACAGAATGTAGAAATTCAATACTTGAGCAATATCATTAATATATGACACCAAAGTAAAATTTTGTTGAAAATATTTCAAAAAGGGTTGCAGCAGCATATTGCCAAACATTCAAAGTGAATGAAGAGAAACAGCGATAAACATCCTCTGAAAATTGGAACATGGTATGTATGAAGCTGTCAAAAATTGGAAGCTGTCAAAAATGAAATGGAACGCATAAACATCAATATCTTAGGCATTAGTGAGCTCAAATGGACTGGTATTGGCCATTTTGACTCTGACAACCGCATGGTTTACTGTGCCGGGAATGACAAATTGAAGAGGAATGGTGTTGCATTCATTGTCAAAAAGAATATATCCAGATCAGTCATGAGGTACCACGCTGTAAGTGATAGGATAATATCCATGTGCCTACAGAGAAGCCCAGTTAATACCATAATTATTCAAATTAACGCACCAACCACTAAAGCCAGCAAGGATGAAATAGAAGAATTCTACCAAGTTCTTAGATCTGAAATTGATTAAACATGCAATCAGGATGTATTGATCAATACTGGTGATTGGAATGCAAAGGTTGGGAGCAAAGAGGAAGGATCACTAGTTGGAAAATATGGCCTTGGTGATAGAAATGATGCTGGAAAATGCATGATAGAATTCTACAAAATCAATGATTTTTTCATTTAAAATGCCTTCTATAGACAGCATAAGGAGCTCTGGTAGCAGAGTGGTTACGAATTGGGCTGTGAACCTCATGGTCAGCAGTTTGAAACTACCAGCAGTTCTGTGGGAGAAAGATGAGGCTTTCTTCTCCCGTAAAGATTTACAGCCTCAGAAACTCTGTTACAGGGTCGCTATGAGTCTGAACCGACTCCACGGCACATCACAACAACAAGAACAAATAGACAGCATAAGAGACAAATATACATGTGTAACTCACCAAATGGAATACATAGAAGTCAAATTGGCAACATCTGTGCAAAGAGATGATGGAAAATTGCCATAACATCAGTGAAAACAAGGCCAGGGCCAGACTGTTGAACAGACCATCAATTACTCGTATGCAAATTCAAACTGAAGCTGAAGAAAATTAAAACAAGTCCACGAGAGCAAAAGCATGACCTTGAATATATCCCACCTGAATTTAGAGATCGTCTGAGTAACAGATTTGATACATTAAACACTTAAGACTGAAGAGCATAAGAATTGTGGGATGACATCAGGAACATCATACATGAAGAAAGCAAAAAGTCATTGAGAAGACAAGAAAGAAGGAAAAGGTCAAAGTGGATGTCAGAAGAGACACTGAAACTTGCTCTCCAGTGTAGAGATGCTAAAGCAAATGGATGAAATGAGGAGGTACAAGAGCTGAACAGAAAATTTCAAATGTCAGCTTGAGAAGATAAAGCCAAATATTACAACAAAATATGCAAAGATCTGGAGCCAGAAAACCTTAAAGAAAGAACACGGTCAGCATTTCTCAAGCTGGGGGAACTGAAGAAAAAATTCAAGCCTTGACTTTCGTTTTTGAAAGATTCTCTGGGCAAATTATTGATTGATGCAGAAAGCATCAAGAGAAGATGGAAGGAGAAATACAGAGAGTCACTGTACCAAATGGAAATGGTTACTGTTCAACCATTTCAAGAGGTACCATATAATCAAGAGCCAATGACAGTGAAGGCGGAAGTCCAAGGTGCATTAAAGGAATTGTCAAAGACCAAGGCACCAGGAATTGATGGAATAAAAATGGAAATCTTTCAAGAAAGTGAGGCAGCACACGAGGCACTCACTCATCTCTGCCAAAAAATTTGGAAGACAACTATCTGGCTGACTGATTGTAAGAGATCCATATTTGTGTCCATTCCAAAGAGAGGTGACCCGATGGAATGTGGAAATCATTGGACATTTTCTTTTGTATCTCATGTGAGTAAAGTTTTACTAAAGGTAATACAGAAACCGCTGGAAGCATACTTTGACAGAGAACGTTCAGAGGTTCAAGCCGGATACAAAAGAGGCCGTGGAACGAGGGATATCATTGCTGATGTCAGATGGATCTTGGCTGAAAGCATAGAATATCAGAAAGATGTTTTCCTGTGCTTTATTGACTACACAAAGGCTTTCGATTGTGTGGATCATGAAAAGCTTTGGACAACACTGAGAAGTATGAGTATTCCAGAACACTCATGAGGAATCTATACCTGGACCAAGAGACAGTTGTTCGAATAGAACATGGGAACACTGAATGGTTTAAAATTCAGAAAGGTGTGCAACAAGGTTGTATTCTTTCACCATACTTATTCAACCTGTATGCTGAGCAAATAATCCAAGAAACTGGATTATGTGAAGAAAAACATGGCATCAGGATTGGAGGAAGACTCATTAACAACCTGTGATATGCAGATGATACAATCTTTCTTGTAGAAAGTGAAGAGGACTTAAAATAATTTATTGATGAAGATCAAAGAGTACAGTCTTTCGTATGGATTATATCTCAATGTAAAGAAAACAAAAATCCTCACAGCTGTACCAATAAACAACATTCATATCAATGGAGAAAAGATTGAAGTTGTCAAGGACTTACTTCTTCTTGGATCAACCATCAACACACAATGAAGCAGCAGTCAAGAAATCAAACAACATATTGCATTAGGCAAATCTGCTGTACAAGACCTTTTTAAAGTGTTGAAGAGCAAAGATGTCAGCTTGAGGACTAAGGTGCACCTGACCCAAGCCATGATATTTTCAGTAACCTCATATG
>NW_006408531.1:26935102-26937353 GCF_000296735.1 Chrysochloris asiatica
TGGTCACCAATAAGAGCATGTATTCCCATTGAGTCTTAGTCTTGGAAGGGGGTTTGCTCTGAGGGGGCCTGACCACTTGCACTGATGTCTTCTGGGCAAGCAACTTGCTTATTCTTGTAGTAATCAGTTGGTCTGCTTATATTGTTTTGTATTTTTCCTGTCGGTCCATACTGCCATTTTTGTTTTAGGTTTTTCTTGCAGACCTTTCTTTGAAGATGTATCTTATGTTGCTCTAGCTGTTCCAGGCTTGTCTGATGTCCTTTCTAATGGTAATGTCCCACCTCAGAAGGTTCTGGATGGGGCTTAGGATTCCACCTAAAGTCCTATATACTGCAAAGGCTCCACAAGAAGCCTATTTCACTGGGCAAGTTCTAGGACCCCTTTTAGGTATTCTAATCAGTTATAGGCTAAGATGGGCTTATAAGCTTTGTGTAATTATGTTTCCTAAAAGTCCTTCCTGTCCCACTCAAGTGTCTATTTTATAATAGTAGGTAAGAAAATCAATATTCATAAGACAATCAAGCATCTTAGTATTATTTCCCCTCTTCAGACTATGCCTCGATCCCTGTATCACAGAGCCCTGTTATTAGAAGGTTGACCATGCATCACTATTTACCTCTGTCCCATTTAGCCCATGTTAACCTGCCTCAGGGTTCCCCTATCTTCCTTGTTCTTCCACCCTGCTCCCCCTTCTTGTGTATTGCCCACCCCAACACCCGAACTATGATGTGTCTGCCCCCTACCCTGTGCTCTACCATCCCCTCCCTTCACCTCCCCCAAATCCCGCCCCCCCGTAACCAACAAAGAATTTTTTTTTTTCTCTTTTAGTATGGGTATCTTTTCTTAAACTTTCACAATAATGGCCTTATGCAATATTTGTCCTTTTGTGACTGACAAATTTCACTCAGCATAATATCCTCAAGGTTCATCCATGTTATGTGGTGGCTTGTAGCTTCCTCGTTATTCTTCAAGGTAGCGTAATATTCCATTGTGTGTATGTACCACAGTTTGTTTATCCATTCTTCCATTAATGGGAACTTAGACTGTCTCCATCTTTTTGCTATTGTGAATAGTGCTGCTATGAACATTGGTGTGCATATGTCTACTCGTGTTATGGCTCATATTTCTTGTTGATATATACCAAGTAGAGGAATTGCTGGATCATAAGGTATTTCTATTTCCAACTTTCTGAGTAAGTGCCATACTGTTTTCCAGAGAGGTTGGACCAGCAATGTAGGAGCTACAATGTCTCCACATCCTTACCAGCATTTATATTCCTCTGGTTGTTTGTGTGTTTTTGTTTTGGTTTTTTTTGAATGAAGAACATTACAGTCTTCAGAATATATATGAAAGAATATCTTTGCCCCATTTATAAATAAATAAACTATGATTCAAAGAAATATAATTTTCTGAAGTCCGTATTATCAGTGAACAGTGACCTCAGAAACCCTCATTCCTCCTACAACTGTGAGACCTTTCTTAGAAAGAGATTTGAAGTATAAATAATAAATAATAAAGCCAGTAACTACATAGAAATTCAGTAGAGAGTGGATTTCAAGTAATAGAGAGCTTCTTGAAGGACTTAGAACATATTTGAACTATTAAAAACCAGGGGATGGCTTTGAGAATAAAAGGAGATTTGTTATCAGAAGTTTAAAAAAAAAAGCAGACAATATAGTCAATTAAACCCTATGAAGGGTTTCCAAAAATCCCTGGAAATTTTCCATTATCTTTAAATTTCATTGTTCCATAAACTTTTTTAAGCCCCCTCATGTATTATTTAAAGTATTTATTAAATATTTTGAGAAGTTGTTATTCAGTGCCATTACGTTGGTTCTGACTCATAGCAATCTATAAATAACAGAACGTGATGCCACTCAGTCATAATTGCTTTTGCATTTGAGCCCATTATTGCTGCCATGTGTCAATCTATCTCCTTATGGGTCTTCCTCGTTTGCTTTGATCCACCACTTTACAAAGCATGATGTTATTTTCCAGGACTCGTTCTTCCTGATAGCATGTCCAAAGTATGAGAGATGAAGTCTCACCATTCTCATTTTCAAGGAGCATCCTTGCTATACTTCTTCCAACACAGATTTGTTTGTTCTTCTGCAATAGTCTTCTCCAACTTCATAATTCAAATGCATCAATTCTCCTATGATCTGCTTTATTCATTGACCAACTTTTGCATGCATATGAGGCAACTGAAAATACCATAGCTTGAGTCAGGCACACTATACTCCTCAATCTG
>NW_006408531.1:26937453-26945506 GCF_000296735.1 Chrysochloris asiatica
GAATAAAGAAGACTGTAGAAGAATTGATGCTTTTGAGTTACGGTGTTGGAGGAGAATATTGAAAGTGCCATGGGCTGCCAAAAGAACCAATAGATCCATTTTGGAAGAAGTGCAGCCAGAGTGCACCTTGGAGGCCAAATGGCCAAACTTCATCTCTCATACTTCAGACATATTGTCAGGAGGGACCAGTCGCTGCAGAAGGACATCATGTTTGGTAATGTGGAGGGTCAGAAAAAAAGAGGAAGACTCTCAATGAGATGGATTGGCCAAGTGTCAGCATCAATGGACTCAAACGTGGCAATAGTAGTGAGGTTGGCCCAGGATTGTGCAGTGTTTCATTCCACTGTGCATAGGGTCGCTATGAGTCTGTGTCTACTCAATGGCACATAACAACAACAACAACATGGCATGACACATCTGGGAAAGCAGGGAGAGGCAGTTTTGCCCTTTGGAAGAGTGTATTTGAGAAAAGACTAGAAGTCTGTGGTGAGCCTAGGGAGGGTCAGGTTTGCTCTCAGGCTTGCATGGAGAACTGAGCAACTTGCCTGAGCCTGTCCTTAAAGATTTAATGAAAATAGCCAGATATTATCTAGTTAAATTAGAAGTTGGGTCCCAGTGACTGGTCATGATTTATACCCCAACCACCATATAGTCAGGTGGTCGAAGCCCCAGGACCAATTCTGTAAGCTTTTTAAATTTCCAATTGTGTATGTTTCCCATATATTGTTCTTTGCCCATGTATGTAGTCTACCAGAGATGTGATGATTTGGCCTGTCACCAATCATGATTTTGTGATGATTTCCTTTGGTTTCCCATCGTCTATAATTAGCCTCATAGCCATGAGTTAGTGGAAATCCATCAGCTTCATGCAGAAGGTTTCCCTCATCCAAACCATGATGATTTGTTTTTGGCTTTGTCCAGCCTAATAAGACTTGATAAAAGTGTCTCTACACGAGACAGGTAGGGGAACAACCAAAGGAAAATAATTAATATGTGGAATACTATTAGATGCCCTTTACTTTGAGGTACAATTGTTTAGTCAATATTTTACCTTATTTGGACAGGCTTTTCTAATGTGTGAACCACTGATTTCCATCTTCATTTAAATGTACTTACTCTTTCTTCCTTTAGACTTAGGACAATTTAGCAAAAGATTTAAAAGAATGCACTGGCTCCTTTGAGGTTTAGCTGAAATGACTTTGATCTTATAAAAGTTGGAGAAAACAATCTGTCTGAATCAGACTTTGGAATATGAATTCACAGAAACTAATGAAGGAAAACAAAACTTGGCCTCATAGGGAGAGAGTGTTTTATGTAAATTTTTGTTGTCATCCAAGTTTATACATGAAGAATGCAAAACTGTTTCACTTTTGAGAATTTGGAGCTAGCTTGAAATAATCTAATTTAAAAGAATTGGCAAATTCCTTTGTTGTTATGAAGATTTTTCCACATATGTCAGTAATATATACTTACTATATTGCAAAATTGATTAGCACTGTGTGTGGCCTTTGTTGAAAATGTAAATAACAGCAATTTGCATTCTATTTCATATTTATTCTATTGGTATATGGTAATGAATTAAAAAATACAGTGCTGATACTTCAAAGTCTACTGATAAATTCTGCGAATTATTGAAGATTAGGGAAAATGTTCTGATTTTAGATACTGAGAAAGCATTCAAGAATTACTTTCTGTACCTGATGTTGAATTTATACACTGATTGCAAATGGAAACAGAGAACCATTTATCTTTATCTTTTTCAGTAAAAATGTTTCTGGTGTAATATGCAACAAGAGGGAGGTTAGAGGAGGAAAGATGAAGATAGGTGGAGACATGGGGAGGAATGCAGTAGTTAAAATGAATAGAGGCAAACACTGTTTAACTATTGGTATATGGAGGGAGTTGCAATCATTGTAATGAAGCAAAGTGTATGATTTGTTGAATGTAAAACTAATGATGTTCTCTGTAAACCTTTACTCTTTTTACAATAAAAATTTAAAAACATGTTACTGGTAAACAAGACGATTCAGAGGCTCTTGATTTTCTGATGCCATAGCAACATAGTCGTATGCTGAGAGCATCGCATTGCCTGTTACAGTGCAACTAGCTGTGGTCATGTGGTGGAATAGACTTTTAGTTACTAAAGTATATAGTGGTGTAATAGGGAAAGATTTGTCCAGGTATTCGCACTGTTTTTATGAGGACCTATTTTAGTGTATTTGTATGGTTTGAAATGTTATATTGTTAAAGGATTGAGTTACTGTTATGACTTGGAATATTTAGGTAGTTTTGAACTACAGGAGTAGATTAAATACCTATGTTGAGAAGAAAAAGGTAGTGGACGGAAACTAAAATCTCTGAATTACCTGATTATCCTTGAGATGCTCTCTATTCAAGTTAAAAATCAGAAATCAGTGCTCAAATAGTTCTGTTTTAAAATATACCAGGTAAGAAGTGGCTATTTGTTTTCTGTCTTATTTTTTTAAAGAATGCTTTCCTTAAGAGTTATAATGGAGAAACCCCACCAAATTAAAAAAATAAATAAACAAATGAATAAGCCAGCTGGTGGCAAAGGATAGGATTTAGAGAGTGGCAACACCTAGTCTAGGACTGAGGAAGCATGTAGAAAGTTAGGAGGGACTGAGACTGTGAGTCTCTCTTCCAGAGAGGTTTGATGGATAGAGTTTGACTTCTGGAAGGTGTGAATTCAAGGTCAGGAGTTAGTTCATGTAGTAGCAGTATCATTTGTTCTTGAGTAAATTCAGACTCATGAAGACATCATGTGTGTCAGAGTAGAACTCTGCTCCATAGGATTTTCAAGAGCTGATTTTTCAGAAGCAGATTGCCAAAGCACCTCTAGGTAGACTTGATCCATCATCCTTTCAGTTAGCATCCAGACTCATTAACCATTTGAACTGCAAAGAATTGCTACTTCATGTAGGAAACTGTTGTTGTTGTTAAGTGCTGTCGAGTTGTTTCCAACCCATAGTGACCCTGTATAGGGTTCACAAGAAGAAACTGGTGAGCTTGAACTGCCAACCTTGCAGTTTAAATGGCTTTGCATTCTGGAGCATTAATCCACAGCGCCACAGGATAGTATGTTATAAAAGCAGAGATGGAATCTGAGGTCCTCTGGTGCTATCTTAAGAATGGTGCTGTTCTCAGCAATCATTTTGGATACAAACTCCCAAGAGAGTGGTGACCATTGATCTGATATAGGTTCTCTGCTCTCCATTTCATTCTTAAGTAGAATTCTGATATGACTTGACACCCTTTCAGATTTTGCTCAACCATGCAGGGGCTTCTAGTTAACAGAGTAAGTTTATATAGGGTATGGTATTGTAACTAACCCAAAACCAAACCAAACAAACAGTTACTGAGTATTTCTGACTCATTCTCATCCTGTAGGACAAGGTAGAACTGCCCCATAGGGTTTCAGAGACTGTAAATCATTACAGGTGCAGACAACCTTGTGGTTCTCCCAAGTAGCAACTATTGAGTTTGAACCACCAACCTTTCTATTATATTAGCAAATGAGCACGTTGCTCATTGAGCCGTTAGGGCTCCTTATGATATCATAACTTGTTGTCAGGTGACATCAAGTGGGTTCCATCTCATAGCAACACTGTGCACACCAGAGCAAAACACTGCTCAATCCTTGTTCCAGTCTCACAATCATTGTTAGGTATTATTCAATATTCGGATGCTATCTGACTGTGTTCTACTGCTATTCATAAGGTTTTCAGTGATTAAACATTCAGACGCAGTCCACCTCTCCTTCTTCCTAGTCTGTCTTAGTTTGGAAACTCAACTGAAACCTGTCTACCATGGGTGACCCTGCTGGTATTTAAAATACCTGTGGCATAGCTTCCAGCATCACAGCAACATGCAAGTCAGCACAATATAACAAATTGACACATGATGTAGCGTAGTGGTTACGGTTGGGCTGACAACCTCAAGGTCAGCATTCGAAACTACCAGTGGTTCCGCAGGAGAAAGATGAGGTGTTCTGTTCCTGTAAAGATTTACAGCCTCAAAAACCCTGTGCAGGGTCACTATGAGTCGGAACTGACTCCACGGCACTTACCAACAACATTATAACTAGAGGGAACCTAATTCCAGGGTGCTGTTTCCTTTCCAAGGAAGAGTTGTATTCAGGTTGGTTCCCTTTACCAAATATCCTCGTATATAAGGACACTTTGCAAATATAAGAGTTTTGTTTGTTTCATTTTTTCTCTGAATATAATACAGGATAGGATCTTTCTTCCATCAGCCTGGTTTTTGTTTCCCCATTGAGTAAAACCAGACCTACTCATTTCCACTGTTCTGTAGCAGGTAAGCATACCCATTACTGTGAAAAACAAACAAAAAAACCCCAATGGACTCTTATTTGCAGTGCCTGAGACCTACCTGTTCATAAGAGATATCACACTAGATGATAATGCTTATTCATTTTGTTATCAGAAAGGGACAGGGACAGATTTCATGTGCCAATTTGGATTGAATTCCTTTGACTCTGGACCTGCTTTTGATGAAAGAGGGGTGGGTGGCATTTTGCCAATTTATTCTTCCGTAAATGCCACTTGGGAAAAAGCACGAGTGCACAAGGGAGAGCAGTTAGCCTGAACAAGACACCTCTCCACACTAATGCTCTATGTCTGCAGACACGAAACTAGGCTGTTTGGAGACACCTCACAGAGCTGATACTGACAAGGAAATGTGGAGTCTACAGAGTGTAGAGGAAATGAAAGGAAGAAAATTTGAGGGATGGAAATGTGCAAATTAGTATAAAAAATAATTTTTAGCTTTTCAAAATTTAAGGAATTTGTAAAAAAACTGATAAGCTTATGAGTTCACCTGATTCTTTCCTTGTAACTTTGGCTTACTTCTTACTGAGGTAATAGAAATCAGTCTGCATTTAAGAGTTTTGGAATAATTATTCACAATATTCACTAGTAGCATTATTAAGAATAACTTACTGAATATGTTTTATGGATCTCTAGTTCTCAAACTATACTTGCTCTTTCAGATTTTAACTGTTGGCTTACCCCCTCACCCCCAATTTCCTTATTTCTTCCAGCCCCATTACGCAGGAAAAAATGTGGTGAGGATGGAATTCTCTCATTTAAATTTGTTAGAAAATGTTATTTTATTTCATGATCCAAGCAATTAAGGTTCGGTAGGATGTAGCTCTAGACCTACCAAATAAGTGTGGATTTTTCCTTTGAAAGATTTGTTTAGCTACAAAAAAATGTGAAAATATTATTAATAATTAGAAAAGAAATATACTCATAAAACACAAGGTTCACTGAAGCTCATGAAAGAGCAAATTTACATTTAGATTAATGGAGGAGGAGATGGTCAACATCATCCAGGTGAAGTACATCTTGGACCCAGAGTCATGCTGTATGATCTGGTAATGGCAGAGAAATGGCAATCTCTGAAATCTCTTTAGAATAAATCCAGATGTTTTATTTCCTCCATAAGCTAGGAGTCATTGGCAGTAGCAGGATTCATTTGTAGGGAGGTGCTTAAAACCCAGTGTTAAGGGATTCAAAACAGTAAACTGAAGATGTTATGTGAACAGCAGATCCAGTGAGTTTGAAGGTATAGGCAGTCCCCCATGTGCACATGAAACATCTTAACTGTGTCCTGAAGAAAAATCGGGTAAATCAGAACAGGTGCATACATTTCTTTTTAGTGTAAAAAAAAGGACACCTTGTAGCTCAGTGACTTAATTTAAGCGTTGGACTGCTAACCACAAAGTCTACTGTTCAAACTCACCAACTGTTCTTTGCAAGATTAAGCAGGATACTCTATTAAAGTCTCATACACCATAGGGAGCAGTTCTACTCTGTCTTATGAGATTGCTATGAGTTGAGTCGACTTGATACAGTGTGTTTGGTTAGTTCCGGAAAAGGCTGAGTCTTTTCATTTACTTTTAAAAGCTACACCTACACAAGTGATAGTGATAGTGATAAAGAATATGTTGTGATGTGGGTTTGGCTCAAGGAGCCCTGGTGTTGAAGTGGGCTAAGTGTTACTCTGCTAACCTAAAGGTTGGCAGTTCAAACCAGCTAACTGATCTATGTGAGAAAGATGAGGCAGTCTGCTTCTATAAAGATTTGCAGAAACCAGATAAAACACTAGGGAACAGTTCTTCTCTGTCCTGTAGGGGATTGTGAGCTAGAATCCACTTGAGGACAGTGGGTTTGGTTCTAGTTAGTGGTTGGTTCCACTGTTTCAAAGTGAGGGCAAATTTACATAACATTAATGGAAAGGAGCTCTGGTAGCATAGTGGTTACAAATCGGGCTGCGAACCGCAAGGTCAGCAGTTCAAAACTACCAGCCGTTCCGCGGGAGAAAGATGAGGCTTTCTGCTCCCATAAAGATTTACAGCCTCAGAAACCCTGTACAGGGTTGCTATGGGTCGGAACCGACTCGATGGCACTTAACAACAACAACAATGGAAAGTGAAAGTTGTGCCAGAGATTCTTAACTTGGGGACTGCCTATAATTGAAAAGCAAAATAAAGATCAAAGAAAACTAAAGTTGTTTTTGCTTGAAGATTACTGAGAACTAGAATTTAAGAGAAAAATGTTAAGGTGCAAAATTTTTGGATGGCAAAAAGTTAAAACAAGCATATTATCTTTTAATGTCTTACAATGCTACATAATATCTTAAAAATTGACGCCGTAGAATCCAAAGAAGGGATAAAGTAGAAAACAGTATGTCACGGAGGGAACAGCTGCAGACAATGCTTTTTTTTGTTTGTTTTTTCCTGACAATGAATTTATACCAATTCAGTATCCAAAAGGTAACCCATTTGCATTTACACTATAAAACTCTGTTTCCTAAATAGTAACAAGCAAGTTACTGATGGTTAAATCTAATGCTGGTAAGCAATTTGGAGATCAAATATGAGCTGAGTCCTTACTCTTTCATAGAAAATGGAGATACTCCTATATGTCCTCAAAATTGTGGAAAATGCACTAAGTGGACAAACCTTTATGATTTTTCTTAAACATTATCTCATTACATTCTTTTCTTTTTTTAATTGTGAACTGAGTGACAGTTTACATGGGAGAACATTGGCTTTACACCATCGTTTCATTGCCATGATTACAATCTCCTCCATGCATCATCATTCAACAGTATTTGCTTCCATTCCCTCTGTTTTTCTTTTTTTGGGGGGTGGGATGGGGGTGGGGTGGGAAGATGTACACAAAGATACTCAGGAATATATAATGATTTAAACAACCAAAGGGCACATTTTTCAAACCTGCCTCCCGGCCACCAGCACTCAGTCCCTCTCTTTCCATGAGTCTAGAGCTTTTCCCTTTCTCCATGTCCTCATCTCTGCCTCCATCTCTGGTGTCACTGCTTTTCTGGATAGGGTCCCACATTCTGCTTGTGCTCTTCTCCTGTAATGATCCTATAGTCCTCTGTTTCTAGACTATACGATTAACTACTCCCCCAGTTTTGTTATAAAACTTGTACCTTTACAGTTTTGACCATCACAATTAGTCATGATAACAATTACTATTGAATCATTAGAACCCTATCCCCATGTCTTTTCATTAGAATCATCTAGACAAGATGAAAACTTTTCAGTGGGGACTCTATCTTCCCCCTCACCATCCTACATTAAATTCCCTCTTGAAAAGTTTTACAGCAGTTACTTCATGCCTTTATTGCCCCCTCATTTTAGGTAGCCTGTGTCTCAGTTGCCCGTCCCTATCTAGCCTGTATACAGAGGGGATAGGAGTGATACTTGATATGAAGACTCCTTCCCTCTCTGTTGGTATTTTGAGCTACTACATCCATGAGTATTGGTCAAGTTCATCAAATTGAAGCAAGTTACCCTTGTTTCCTTTATCTTTTTTTTTTTTTTTAATCTTCATCTAGTTGTGTTTTGATTATTAAGCCATCGAGGCTAGGTCAAATGGGTACTATCTGCAAGTTTGGGTGTTCTTTTGCGTCTTCCCTTACTACATATCAGGTGGATAGAGCCATGCAGCTCTAGCCTTCCATGGCTATATCCTTGTCCATG
>NW_006408531.1:26950251-26967222 GCF_000296735.1 Chrysochloris asiatica
TCTGACATCCATTTTGGTCTTTTCTTTCTTTTTAATGAATTTTTGCTTTCGTCATGTTTGAAGTTCTTGTTGTTATCTTGTAAATCTTGTCTTCAGTTATCAGTGTTTAATGTATCTAATAAGTTCTTGAGGTGATGTGTAAATTTGTTTGGGATAAGTTAAGGTCATATTTTGGTTCTCAAAAACTTGTTTTAACTTTTTTCTGCTTTAATTTGAACTTGATTATGAGCAATTGATGATGTCTTCTTTGGTCTGCTCTAGCCTTGTTTGGCTGATGATACTGAGCACTTCCACTTTCTTTTCCCACAGATATAATCATTTTGATACCTGTGTATTTTATCCTATGTCATGAGGTCCATGTGCATAGTTGCTCTTTAAAAAAGTATTTTCAATGAAGAAATAGTTGGTCTTGTAATTTGTAATTTCCAGCATCATTTCTATCATTAAGGCCATGTTCTTCAACTACTGAGCCTTTCTTTTTGTTTCTAACTTTTGCATTGAAATCACTAGTACTTATCAATGCATCTTGATTACATGTTTGATCAATTTCAGGATGAAGAATTGGTAGAATTCTTTAACTTCATCATGACTGGTTTTAGTGGTTGGTGCATAAATTTGAGTAGTAGTGGTATTAAATTTGAGTATTTGTGTTCTTCTTTGTAGGGTTTGGATATTATCCTAACACAGACAGCATTGTGCTTCAAGATAGCTCTTGAAATGTTCTTTTTCATGATGCATGTGACACCGATTCCCCTTCAATTTTTCATTTCTGGCATAGTATATATATATATACATACATATATATATTATCTGATTTTAAAATTGCCAGTATCAATTCATTCCAGCTCACTAAAGCCCATGATCGAGTACTGCTGTGACTCAGCAGTTGAAAGGTCAGCTTTCTACACCCACCAGTCTCCTTAAAAACAACACAGCATTGAAGTGAATCGGAACCAAGTCAATGACACATAGCCACAATCATGCCTAGGATGTTGATCTCTATGCATTCCATTTCGTTTTTGTCAACTTAAAATTTTCCTAGATTCGTACTTCGTATATTCCACATTCTGATCATTAATGATTTTTGCTGTCGTTCCTCCTCATTTTGCACTATAAGCAAATGAAGGCCCCAAAAGCTTTATTCCATTCATGTCATAAGTACCTTCCAACCTGAGGGGCTCATCTTCTGGCATTATACCTGACAATGTTCTGGTGGTGGTCATATGTTTTCATTGTCCAGCATTATATCTACCAATATTCTGCAGCTATTCATAAGATTTTTAGTAGCTGAACATTCAGAAGTAGTGAGCCTCAACTTCTTCGTCATCTGTCTTTGTTTGGAAATGCCACTGAAACTTTGCAGGTATTTAAAATACTGGTAGCATAGCTTCTAGCTTCTCAGAAACACAAAAAGCCACCACAGTGAAACAGTCCATCAGAGGAGTGCTGGGTTTTTAGGAGTCAAATGTAGAAAGAATAGCTAGTGCTTAGATAACTTTGAATGTTAAGGAACCACTTATAAAAGATTTGTTTGACATCAGGTTCAAATATAGCTCCTATCAATTCATCCAAGGCCAAAGATATCATAGCATTAAAAACCAGTGTCAAATTCTAAAACATTTGTTAATAATTTAGCCTTTATACTAAATTGCCTTGGAAAAGTTGGAACTCAAAATCGTTTTTTATCTGACTCCCCTACCCAATATTAAGGCAGTGTCTAATTTAGTAAATAAACACCTGTGAAATTGCAGTGCAACCCCTATTAATATGATTTAAACCATGTTGTGTGTTCTCTTGAGATATGTCAGATTAATGAATTATCTGAGCCTTGGTAGAAAATGACCTGCTAGAAATGAAAGTAGAATTCATAAAGAGCAGCCAATCTTAACCCCTCATTTTATAAATAAGGAAAGTAAAAATATGTAGAAGTAGATTGTTTTTATGATTATAGATCACATTACATCCATATAGTTTAAGCACTGTTAAAGATCTCTGTTTCTTTTGCTCTAGTATTTCAAATTATATTACTTTCAGATATGTTTATGTTTTCTAATTAGTGCTTTGAATGGGCATGTTTTGATGACTGGCCCAGGTCTGGCATTCTGAGTTCTGTGCCAACAAAAATGTCAAGTGCATTTGCCTTTTAATTACACGTGAGTCTTGGAGTTTTATTTCCACATTTTCCCTGAAAAAGAGACTTTTCTGATCGCATAGTTTTTATGGGAGGAAAACAACTACAGACATTATCATGAAGCTTTTTACCCTCTGAAGTCTCTAGATTCCTGTATTTATTGTTTCATAAACATCACACTTTAAGGTTCAGATGTTATCATTCAGTATTCCACTTCATTATATGCATTGCATGGTTAAATGTGATCTTTTGTCATTTGTTTTAATTCCTTATTTCTAAGTAGTTTTCACCTCATCCTGCTTTACTCTTAAGGGGCCATTATGATTTCGATGGTTCACACTGATATGGCTCACACCTAATCCTCAATATGTGGAAAGTATTCCTTATCATTTATAATTGACTTTCTCTTTCTATATCTTTAGTGTAAGTGAGGACCAGCTCATTATTCTCCAGGGTTAAATTATTATATTGTTTGGCTTCTTATTCTTTGACTTCCCATGTTAATATTTAATTCCACACCATTGTTATTTTCTGACCTCTTTTATTGCTTGAAGTCAAAACAAAACTATGTATATAGACCTGGTGTGGCGCCATGGGTTAATGCACTGGACTACAATGTCGTTTGGAACCTCAAGAAGGTCAGTGGTTCAAGCTCACCAGCCACTCCTCAGAAACACTATACAGGGTCATTATGGGTTGGTACTGACTTGATGACACTTAACAGCAACACCATATACATGTATGTATGTATGTGTATATATACATCCAGCTGCTAACGGAAAGGTTGGCATTTCGAGTCTACCCTGGGGTACCTCAGAAGAAATGCTTAGTGAGCTGCTTCCAAATTATCATCCATTGAAAACCCTATGGAGCACATAGTTCTATTCTGACACACATGATGTCACCATGAGTTGGAATGGATAGCTTCATAACCTCCGAACTCCCTTGAATGTCTGATGCATACACAAGACACTCAAAAGAGTTTTGCTATTGAGATGACAAATGCTCTTATCAGTAAAAAGCCACACTATTCACCTCCATGTCTTCCCCAGGATGGTTTTCACTCACTGATGAATCTTAAGTAATCACCAAGTTGTTCTGTCTCATGACCCAATGTTAATCTTCAATATAGATCATTTCACTGTTGGATGCTGTTTGTTCATGTGTATATCATCTGCTCCAAAACTAAGCTCCATGAATTCACAGCTACTTGTTGTCATGTTGTTCAGTAAAGATTTGATGATTCTTCAGGATGCATGTTCGGGATAATAAACACTTTTTTTTTTTTTTAATGAAAGCATGCTTGGAAAAAGACAAAATGATTTAGGATGTCAAGGAACATATATTTTCCTTCCACTGCCCCCCAATACTTATTTGATTTCCTCTAAGAATTCTCTTAGAGTCACTATGAATCGGAATCAACCCAATGGCACTTAACAGTAACAGTAATTCTCTCTCTGTCCTTTTTTTTGCAATTTTTTTGGTACAAAATAATATTTTAAATGAACAACTGCTATTTTATCCATATTTTATGCCCCCTTTTCTTTTTCTTAGGTAGTAGTTGTGATTGATCTGTGGCTGTTGCCTCTGATTTCATTAATTTTGTTTTGCTGTGGTAATTTTTTTGTTTTTTATTTTTAATATGTTTTTCTTTTCCCCCCAGAAGAGACAGTAGTCGAAATTATTCCTTATGCAGGTGACTAATCATGTTTCTTCCAACTCATTGTGTCAAATGAGAGTCAGGAAGCATCAGCTATTGTTTTAATTGTGTCAGTAAATATTACTATGTCTATGACAAAGTTACTTAGTGCCTCTGAGTTTTGTATTTTTTAATCTGAAAATCAGAGTTTTATACTCAATGATTCCAAAAATGTGTTAGGATGTCAGAAAACCAGAGAGAATTCCACCCCCCTGTGCAAGAGCATTATTTGTGCTTCTTTAATAGTGTTTGCCATATTGTACTGAGAAGTGTAGTTACTTGAATACTGATCATATCTCTACTAGTTTATGTACGCTCTGACAAAAGACCACTTGTTCATCTTTGGAGGCTTTTTGCCCTTAAGTATTCAATACATATTTGATAGATGAACACTAATAAATTAATGTGTCTATATTTTGAGAAATTATGTTCCATCCATTTTTATGCTGTAAATTAAAAGTCATATTATCTATGGTTAAGAAATCCAGTTTTGCAACATCAGTTTCATCTGAACTTGATTATATGCACCTAATAAGTTCTATGCAAGGTGTAAGGTGGTGAGTAACACCTTACATATTTGACACATTTCATCTTTGCACCAGCATAAAAGTTAGGTACTGTTATTATCTCCATTTTATCGATGAATAATTAGAGGAACAGATTGGTTAAATAATTGATCTAAGGTAGTAGAACTAATAAAAGTACTTGATGTTACCTGATGCAGTGTCCTCTGTTAATGTATTTTCTAGATATATTGAAGTATTTTGCCAATTGCTACTCTGCAGAGCAGATTTTTTTTTCTTAAAGAATGGTTATAATTTTAATAATATTCAAAATTGTTGAAACTTTACTCTTTAACAAATAATTAACAGGTTTTTTTTCCCATTTATTCATTAGAGCAACATGTACTAAATGCTCACAATGTATCACTCACTGTGTAATTCATTGGACATAAGAAAAAAGATGACAGATATTAGATCTCTATCTTCAGTTACCTTCTAACCAAGTTTTCGTTGCAGATTAATTAAAATGTTTAAAATCCAGTTTCATATGTGATTTGTTGGAAATAGTTAACTGGTATTTTAGAAGTGACCTCCTAATGTGCACATTATACATAAAACAATTCAAGATATATCGTTGCAGAGTTTTAAATGTTTTGAGAAAAAGTAGAATTTTTTTTATAAATTCAGTTAGGAGAGACAAAATGGCTACTTACTAGTCATGTGGTGCTGCATACTTTGAAGTGAGGAATCTAGCAAATCCTTTCAGAAGACTTTCTCAGTCAAGAAACAGAAGCAAATAGAACCTGGAAAGGAGTGGCCAGACAATTGGGAAGAAAAGCTAGAGTGTTTGTGGCCCTGGAAGTCAGTTAAGGGAAACATTTGGCTTGTAACATTTGAGGATTAAATGTGATCCTCTGTGCAGACCATTTGAAACAGTGTTCTTGTATGTATAGAATCTGCTTGGTATATTTGTGGATGGAAAACTTAAAGGAGAGTGTCTATTATTGTTCTGCTTAGTGATTGACAGTCTCTTCTGGCAAATAGCAGGCAGTCATGGCAAAGTGTGATATCAGGTAGCCTATGTGAATCCCATCAGTAGTGAGGTTGGCCCAGGATGGGGCAGTGTTTTGCTCTGCTGCTCACAAGGTCGCTATGACTTGATGGCACCTAACAGCAACAACAACACCTAACAGTTACTGACTTGATGGCACCTAACAGCAACAACAACAACGTATGAATCCTATAGCAGTGTCCACAAGGAGGAGCTCATATCAGTCTTTGAGGCCAACAATACAAGATTATCTGAATCAGATTATGAAGAGGAGGTTCAAGCAAAACAGAAGAAAAGACATGAAGATCAAGAAAAAGTGAAGAAGAAACAACACAAGAAACATAGTAAGAAGAAAAAGAAGTCTAGTTCAAGTCTCAAGTCAGGATACTATTTACGAAAAAAGAAAGATTTACTTATTTTGAAAAGCAAGATCTAAAGGAACCAGTAACTGTGATAATTAGAGCATAGTTACCAAAATGCATAGTAGAATTATTCCTGGACTTTAACTAGCAAGTCAGTGCCTCTGTGTCTGAAAAGACCATGATTGTTTCTTGCATCTTTGGGCTTTCTTTATTTCTTTGTTTCTCTGTTTCTTCTTCCAATAGTTAATACTTCTGGGAACTAAAACTCCATTTGGAATTAAAGTAAAACTTTTAGATAATGATTTTTTTGACACACACAAAAAAATCTCATTTTAACGTATCTAATTTGGGTATATCTTTTAAATACAATAAGAATTATCCAGATTATTATAATTGATATCTTTGAAACAATTTAACATTGATGTCTCTAAATCCTTACTGTTATAGGTAAGTGTATCTTATTTTTTTCTTAATAAACTTTTGTTTCCAAGGGGTGGGGGGGAAAATTCAGATTAGGAAAATACTTCTTAGACAAAAACATTAATTATAATTGATATTATTAATATACAGGTTATCAAACTAGATAGATAGACAGATAGATAGATAGATAGATAGATAGATAGATAGATAGATAGATAGATAGTTGTTGTTATGTGCCGTGGAGTTGGTTCCTACTCATAGCAACCCTGTACAGGGTTTCCGAGGCTGTATATCTTTATGTGATCAGAAAGCCTCATCTTTCTTCTGCGGAACAGCTGGTAGTTTCGAACTGCTGACTCTGTGGTTCGCAGCCCAATTCATAACCACTACGCTACCAGAGCTCCATATATATCAGAAATTTGGGCTAAAATTAGGAGTTGCGTCTTTGAATTAAATGAGGCATATTCAAGATGTTCCTAAGACCTAGATATCCTTCGTTTTATACTAATATTCTAACAATGTCATTACTATTTGATTACTATTAACTCATCATATATGTGGTAAGTAAAACAAATATTACGACTAGGGTTCCAGCTCTTACATGATTGGGCTTATTGCACATAAAATATGTTAAAACTTGCCTTTGTGATTAATGGATGGCTGTATATAAGTTTTCTATAATATATTTATCTTAGACTCATTGGTGTTGATAGCTACTATCAAGTGGTTCTGACTCACAGTGATCCTATATAGGGTTTCCAAGGAGCAGCTAGTGAGTTAGAACCACTGACTTTGTGGTTCAGTGCTTATCCTACAGTGCTACACCAGGACTCCTTCTTCTCCTTGTTGTTGCTATTCTTGGTAAGTGCCATTGAGTTAGTTCTAACCCATAACAACCCTGTATGGGGTTTCTAAAGAGTGACTGCTAAGCTTGAACCACTGACCTTACAATTCAAACTGACTTTGCAGTCCAGTGCATTAACCTATAGCACCACACCAGAATGCCTTTGTCTTCTTCTTGTTGTTAAGTGCCATCAAGTGATTCTGACACATAGTGACCCTATATAGGGTTTTTGAGGCATGGCTAGTAAGCTTGAGCCACCTAGGGTGACTTCAAAACAAAGATCCAATCAAAACAATGGCTTCTAAGGGAATCTGGTGGGCCAGTTTAATTCAAGGCAGTGGTCAGCTCAGAAGACTATGGCAACTGTTTGGGGTAAATTCAAGGAGGCCATCTTGGTAGGTTTGTGCAAAGGACAACGACATGGGCTTATTATGAAATTTTTAGAAAATTAAAAACTGCATTGTGAATAAAACCCAGAAAAGTTGTGGTGAATAATTGTTTTCCATCATGACAATACACTTGCTTATTCTTGAGAGTAACAAAAGCTGTCTTCTAAGAATTTCATTGGGAAACCTTACTCCATCCACACTATAGCCTTGACTTTTCTTCTTCAGACTTTTTATTCTCCAAGCACTGAGAACATTTAAAAGGAATACAGTTTGGGATCATGGAAGATGCCAAGACTATCATTTTGATAGTATAAATTTGAGGATAAGGGTTATAGCAATGGAAACATCACCTTCCAAAATGTATAGATATAAATAAAGGACATGTTGAACAACAATAGCTTTACATTTTGCTATTTTATGTTTTATAAATGTTTCTATGATTGTGTCAAGAAATCAAATGAATTACTGCATTAGGCAGATCTGCTGCATTATGTCTATTTTAAGTGTTTAAAATCAAAGATGTCAATTTGAGGACTAAGGTGTGCCTGACCCAAGCCATGTTATTTTCAATAGTCTCATATGCATGTGAAAGTTGGACAATGAATAAGGAAGATCATAGAGGAATTGGTGTATTTGAGTTACAGATTTAGAGAAGAATATTAAAAGTACCAGGAACTGCCATAAGAACAAAGAAATCTGTGTTGGAAAAATCACACCTTCTTAGAAACCAGGATGGTGAGATTTCATCAGGAGGAGCCCGTCTCTGGAGCAGGAATATTGTGGTTGGTAAAAGGCAGGGTCAGTGAAAAAGAGGAAAACCCCCAATGTGATGGCTTGGCAGAGTGGCAACAACTATGGGCTCAAACTTAAACATGATTATGAGGTTGGAACAGGCCCAAGCAATGTTTCATTCTGTTATGTATAAGATCACTATGAGTCTGGACTGATTCACTGGCATCTAACTACAACAATTGTGTATATTTATACAACAAATTCCCAAACTCACTTCCCTCAAGTCAATTCTGACTCATAGCAACCTTATAAGACAGAATAGAACTGTTCCCTTTGATTTCCAAGGCTCTACATTTTTATGGATTCCTACTGCTTCAGTTTTCTCCTGCAGAACAGCTGGTAGGTTCTAACACCAGCCCTATTGTTAGCTATACAACACTTACCCCACTATACCACAAGGACTCCTATATGTGTAATGTCATTAAGTGTCACTGAGTCAGTTCTGATTCATAGTGACCCTATATAGGGTTTCCAAGGAATAGCTTGTGGGTTTATAGTAACAATTTTGTGGTTAGCAGCCCTGTGCTTATCCTACTGCACCACGCTAGGACTCCTTGTATACAGAGACCTCTAAAATGTTTCAGAAGTTGTTTATCAAAATGCCAGTTCTCATATTTATAACTTGCAATTTTTATAGCACCGAACAGGCTAACTTCTAGGCCATCTCTACTTAGGACACCAGCATCTACAACTACTACTTTTCCTTCTACATTACTAGTGTAGAAGTTTACAAACATTCTCACTTCAGTTATCTGACTGCTGTTGTTGTTGTTGTTGTTGTTGTTGTTGTGAGGTGCCATCGAGTCGGTACCAACTCATAGTGACCTTATGCACAGCAGAATGAAACACTGCCCGATCCTGGGACCGCCTCACCGATAGTCCTAAAAAGTATATACTTAGGATACCAGCATCCACTGCTACTACTTTGTACTTGTAATAGTACTAGTGTTTCACAGTTTGCAAAAATTCTCACTTGAATTGTCTCATTTTGTATTCCTAAAAAGTGTGTAGTAAAGGCATTGTTATTTCTGCTTTATGGATAAAGGTATTAACTCTTAAAAAAAGATTAACTTGCTCATTGCCACACAAGAAATAAGATGAGATAAGAATACATGCTTGACTAATGTGAAATTCCTGGTACTTTCCAGAATACTGTTTTTTGCTGTGGTGACAAATGATGCTAGCAGGTAGGAACAGTTGGCCCTATGAAGGAATTATTTCCATAGGGGCTTCACATTTCCAAAGACAATTAAAATATTTATGTATCAAGTCCATCATCTTGTATGCTCATCTAGTCTTTCGTGATGTTGTTGTTGTCGTCGTTGTGTGCCGTGGAGTGGGTTCTGACTCATAGCGACCCTGTACATAGTTTCCAAGGTTGTAAATCTTTACAGGAGCAGAAAGCCTCATCTGTCTCCCGTGGAGCAGCTGGTAGTTTTGAACTGCTGACCCTGAGGATAGCAGCCCGAGTCGTAACCACTACGCTACCAGAGTTTATTCCAGCAACTCTTTGACAATTTTCTCTGTGCTTTTTATTGATTCTTCTTGTCCTAGAATTCCTCTTCATGGTGTTCCACATAACTCTTAGGCTGTCTTCAAATTGTTTCATTCTTTTTTTTTTTTTAATTGTTCTTCTAGCTTACTAGTATTGAGAGATTTATCTTCAAGTTCACTAATTCGGGCTTCCATTGCTTTGAATGTACTCCTTTGCTCTTTCAGTGTTTATTTCTGAAATTTTAATATTAATCTTCTGTATTTCTAATTGCAGGTTTTGTATTGTATCAAAATTTGCATTTATTTTGTCTGCTTGCTCTTATAGTGTTTTCCTGAATTCTTCTAAAGTTTTTTTCTGTGTTTTCCATGCGTTCCTCAGTATTTCTATTAATCTTTTGAAGGTACTTAAGTATCATTCTTTTGAATTATTTTTCAGGTCTTTTGTTTTCCTCAAAAAGGTTTTCTGGAACTTCATCTTGGTCATTTGTTTGAGCTAGCCTCACTTCTTTCTTTGTGTGAGCTAAAATTGTCTGTGGTCTTTTGGGGTATTTGGAGGTTTTTTTTATTTTTTAAAAATTTATTGTATTTGAATGCATTCTTAGGTTCTTACCAACTGTCTCCTCTAGTGTTGTTAGAGAATGGAAATGTGCAGGTGGAGTACATCATTCTTCTTTACTATTTGTTTACCATAATTTATGATGGTATTGGCTGGTGCTGGATTCTGTCTATTATTGATCATACGGTTTAGGAGCTTGAATTGGCTCTTGCCCAGTGAATGGAACAGTTGTTTCTGGACTGTATTGGTGCTAAAGAGAAATCTCCCACACATTCAAGAAAACAAAGCAAAATAAACAAACAAGGAGCAAACATTGAAAAGAGAAAATAATACAGAGAAAAGATAACAGTATCCGGAAAATAATAGCTATAAAGACAAAAGAGCATTGGATCTATAGGAGAGAAAGATAAGAGAGAAAATAATAGGAAGCCACAATAGAAAACCACTTAAGGATAACTAAAAAGAAAAATGAGGAACAGGAAAAGGAAGCTATGGAAGAGAAAAAAATAAGGAAATAAAAGGTAGAAAAAGCATAAAAGGTAGAAAAGCAAGAGGGAAGATGAAAAAATACTTCATCTTTTTTTATAAATTTATTATAAAGAGTAATAAAGACCAAAAGGGGAAAAAAAGAAAAGGGGAAATGAGAAACAGAAGGAAAAACCAAAGTGGAGATAGGAAAATATTCAAGAGATGGAAATAAAAGAAATAGGGAAAAGAATAAATGAACAAAAACAATGAATCAACAAAAGGAAAACACAAATAAAACAGTACAAAGAGCTCATGAGGTAGGTATGAAAGGGATGTGACAGGTGAGTTGCTGACCCTAGGTGGAGTCCTAGTGACCTCCATATTATCTGTGTACAGTGTACTCAATCCAGAAGTCATTCCTGGAGGCCTGTAATGGAGCTGGTTTCAGTGTCTGTTAGGACCACAGGGCAGCTGTGGTGAGTGTAACTGGTTAGATTTTGGTTTGGTGGCTCTATGGGTTCTGTAGGCATGGAACTGAATCTCTTGATTCCAGGAACTGAAGCAACACAGCCTGCCCCATCTCATACTGGCGTAGCTCCCAACCGCATGGCTCCAAATTCCCTGTGCTGGGAATGGATGAAGGTGGAAACTGGCTATACCTCTGGTCTCCAGGGGAGCACAGTAAAAAAGAAAGAATCAAACTATTCCCGGGGACTGTGCTAGGCTTCCTGCTGTTGCCAAAACTGTTCACAAAATCGTTGTACTGTTCACCAGTCTCCCTCTCTCATCCTCCTGCTCAGCTTCTCCTCTCAACAGTCAATCTACTTCTCTAACATTTCCTCTAAAGGTCATGGTTCCAGAATTTTCCTCTGTGTATGTTTCATTTGATCTCTTGTATCTTTGGTGTAGAAGGTCCGTGCAGTGTATCTTCCTAGTCCGCCTTCTAGCAGAAGTCCAAATCTTCTCTTTTTAAGGAAAGCAATGGATTTTCTATGTTAAAATACTGTCTGCCATAAACAGATTAATTCATTTAATCAGTCAGTACTATATGTATATTTGTTCCTTGCAAAGTCCTACTTAAAATGATGAACAAAATAAACATGCTCCCTGCTTTAATGGTCTTTATCTCCACAACAGTGGACACTCATTGAAAGGTTCCAATCAATGGAGTGATATGTTAAGTTTAAAGTCTGAGAACTATATTGTGCTAATCAATGCCCCTGGAAGCAACAGTCAGAAAATCAAATGCCATATTGTATTAGGGAAATCTGCTTTAAAATGTTAAAAACTAGGATGTTGCTTTGAGGAATTCGTGTACCTAACCAGAGGCCATAGTGTTTCCAGTGTCATCATATGCATGTGAGAGCTGACAATGAATAAGGAAAACTGAAAAAGAATTGATGCCTTTGAATTTTCGTGTTAGCAAAGAATATTGAATGTACCATGGGTATCCAAAAGAAAGAACAGATCTGTCTTGGAAGAAGTACAGAATCATCCTTAGAGGCAAGGATAGCAAGGCTTTGTCTCATATATTTTGGGCTGATTATCAGAAGGGACTAGTTTCTCGAGAAGACCGTAATGTTTGACAAAGTAGAAGGTCAACATAAAAGAGAAAGATCCTCAACAAGATAGATAGGCACAGTGACTGCAACCATGAGCTCAAGCATGGTGATATTTGTGAGGATAGGGCGGGGCCTGGCAGTATTTTGTCACGATGATTGTTGTTGTTGTTAAGTGCCATCAAGTCGGTTCTGATCCATAGTGACCCTGTACAGGGTTTCCAAGGCTTTAAATCTTTACGGAAGCAGAAAGCTTCATCATTCTGCCGTGGAGCAGCTGGTAGTTTCGAACTGCTGACCTTAAGGTTTGCAGCCCGATTCATAACCACTATGCTACTACCAGAGCTCCTTGTCATGATGATTAGGGATTGAAGGACTGAATAAATGACTTTTAATAAAAACAAGTTTATTTAAAAATTAGAGGATTGACATGGCAGGGGATTGAGGCTGAAATAGGATCTAGTTTAGAAGCAGAGGAGAATAAAAAACATAACTGGGAGGTTTAATTACTTTTGGATTCACTGCGATCTAAAATGTGGTGTTAGCTGTCATCTGGTCAGTTCCAACTCCTGGAAGCTTTAAACATAAGACAGAACCAAATGATTCTCTGCCCAGCACCACCGTCTCTATGATCATTGGTATGTTTCCATCTATATGGAATATGAGATGGGGATAATACAGAGCATTTGTAACACAGATATACTTTGGTTGATTGCAAACTAACAGAAATATGTTGTGTTACAATGTAGGTTTTGGTGTGCATTCGGGACAGAGTGCTGCTACCAGTGAGGCTAGAAAGGCAGCTGCTTTGTAGTATGAATAGGAGATAATGTTGAATTAGGTAGTAGCAGTGGGGATGGAAATTATGAAGATGAGAATAAATTTTGAAGTATAACTTTACTGATATAAGCAGTTGAAAAAAAATTAGGGTCAATGTAAATATTTATATCAAGATTTTTTCTTATAATAATAAACACTTAATTTACACATATTTTAATCCTATGAGAAAGATTCTAGAGAGAGAAAAGAAAACATACCTAACCATCAACAAGTATTATTTTGGAAGCACAATTGTTGTCATTAAATATTATATTCTTTCAGATGCTGTATAAGAATATGGTGCATGTTAATATAATAAGCCCATTTAGAAGACAGCCTAGATTCATTAATTTTCATAGTACCTTTTTCACATTAGTCAGTTGGGGAGTCTGTAATAAACAGTACTTACTATATGTGGCTCTATAGGATAAGCACTGGACTGTGAACCACCATCTTACCAGTTCTGCTCTTTGGGAGAAAGATGAGACTTTCTGCTACCACAAGGATTTAAAAGCCTCAAAACCCCTATTGGGTCTCTATGAGTCAGAACCGATTCAGCAGCACTTATCAACAGAATGTTTTAAAACAAATTCAAAAGTAGTACTTTGTAACTGATTGCACAAAAAAGAGAAATAACCGCACGTCCCTTATCTAATGAACAATCTAACTTTTCCTGTCATAATTATTAGGAGTCTTCCTTTTCACTTTGAGAAGCATCATTATTTGGGTGATACATTTTGTGTTAATTATATCGTTAAGGAGAAAGAAAAGGATTCAATAATTCCCACCTGGTTTGGAACTTGAACAAGAGTGTGGTTGACTGATATACTAGAGAAGGAACTGGTAATGGGATAACATGATGAGTTTAGGTGTGGACAAGATGTGCAGAAGGTGCCTGTCATACACTGGAATGAAGACTGTAATTTTCAAATGACAGATGGGTCAGGAATTCAGTTGGAGCTCTTTGAGAGAGATAATTTGAGAGTTATCAGCAGGGATAGTAACTGAAATGATTGAAATGGATGAAATGCACAGGACATTTCCAAAGTATGGGAAACAAAGTGAAGAGTCTTACATTCCTGAGGAAGTCAAAGGAGCACCTTCTTTTAAGTGAAGGATTGGAAAAGGAGGGACTCACAAAAGAGAAAAGCCAAAAACATAAAATCAGGAGATGTTAAAAAATGTCGCAAGGAGGAAGTGGAAGGCTGTGTCAAATCCTGTTAAGAGGGCACATAAAATAAGTTGAAAAATAGCACATATTGGATTCAATAAATTTAAAGTCCTTAGAGACATTGGTGATGGTGGTTTGGTGTGGTTGCAAGGACATAAGCCGGTTATAAGATATTAAAGAATGAGGAGCATAGTGTTTAATAAGGTGAATGGGATCAATTTTCTAGAATTATAACTGACGAGAAAGATTTGTGGAATTTGTGAGAACATCGTGTGTCTATAGTTGCTGAAGGAGTCCTGGTGTGGCGCTGTGGGTTAATGCATTAGAATGCAAGCCGTTTGAACTGCAAGATCAGCAGTTCAAGCTCACCAGCTGCTCCTCAGAAACCCTATACAGGGTCACTATGGGTGGGAACTGACTCAACGACACTTAACAACAACAACATAATTGCTGTATGAGTCATGGTGTGGTACGGTGGGCTAATGCGTCAGACTGCAAAGTCATTTGAACTGCAAGGTCAAGTGGTTCAATCTCACCAGCTTCTCCTTGGAAACCCTATACAGGATTGCTATAGGTTGGAATTGACCCAATGGCACTTAACAACAACAACATAGTTGCTAAAAAAATAACCCAATACTTAGAGGCTTCTGTATCTTGTAGTTGCCTTGAAAGTAGAAGGATGATTTTGTATGACTCTAGCAATTAGAAAAATATTTTTAATTTTAGGGAAATTGTAATCTTTTTTTTTTTTTTGTAAGACTGGGAACAAGACGGTAATTTATAAAACGACTTTAACTCTTTCTCACCCACAAAATTTAGCTCATCTATTTGCTTAAATCCTGGTGTGGCTCTGTGGGTTAATGCGCTGGACTACAAAGTTGGTTTGAATTGCAATGTCGGCAGTTCAAGCTCACCTGCTGCTGCTCGGAAACCCTATACAGGGTTACTACAGGTTGGAACTAGCTCGACGGCATTTAACAATACTGTCTTAGTTTTTTTCTGTCTCTTGGCTTCAGAACACTGGGGATTCAGAGAATGTTCTTTGGCAAGTAAAAAAGGTGAAGCTTTGTGGCAATGCAAAGCATTTCTGAAACAAGTCTTTGTGTGTGTGCATACGTTATACACAGGGCTTGTGGTGCAGTCTCTACTAGCTTTCTGCTCTCTTTGAAGAGACTAGAAAATGCTCACTTAGGGCTACTGCTTGTGTTTCCAACAATGAAAATTCTAAACTTGAATGACTTTAAATGGTATATTTATATTCCTTGATTCTAGTTAGAAAAAATAAGTGTGTTTAAAGTGTTGTTGTTGTTAAGTGCCTTCGAGCCTGTTCCAACTCATAGCGACCCTGTATAGGGTTTCTAAGGAGCTCTGGTAGCATAGGGGTTACGAGTTAGGTGGCTATCATCAAGGTCAGCAGTTCAAAACTACCAGCCACTCCACGGGATAAAGATGAGGCTTTCTGGCTTTCTGCTCCTGTAAAGTTTTATAGCCTTGGAAACCCTACACAGGGTCGCTATGAGTCGGAACCAACTCCACAGCAAATAACCACCAACAACCATGGGTTTCTAGAAGACTGTATACCAACCAATATAAAATATTTAAGTGCATGTGATTTGGTGGTTAATTTCCCTTGATTATGAATCTTCTAAACTCAAACTTGGAGTCTTAGTGTGATGCTGCAGGAGAATGCACTGGATTGCAGGTTAGTTTGAACCACAAGGTCAGTGACTCAAATTTACTAGTTGCTCCTTGGAAACCCTACACAGGATCACTATGAGTCGGAACCAACATGTCAGCACTTAACAACAGCAATTGCTCAAACTTAACATTTTGTTCAGAAATTGATAAATAACTCTTTAAATAAGAATAGTAATTATGGTAGACAAGCACCTTTACCCAACCCAAATAAATTTAACTAGATGTTTTGTGTGTGTTTTTTTTTCTTTTTAGTCTTCTGGTTAATATTAACAGAAATACAGTTTTCAGCAAAGACATAGAGTATAGACTTAAGATACTAACACAAGTTTTTATAAGAGATTACAAAAGTCTTACTACTTTGCACAATGAGCACATCTATAAAGTTCAAAAATTCATTTACAGATTTAGATTTTCATTTCTGGAAATTATGCTTGGAGTTACTCATTAATAAATCTGCATTACTTAGTAAGCCTTTAGAAAAACCTTTATCTTCTGAATTTGAAATTATTTACCCATCACCCTCATATCAATGTTGCTATTTTGATGCTAAACACAGGTAATATTAAGACTGACTGTTCAGATTTTAGGAGGAGAGTGTTTGTTTGCTCTTATATATATTTGGAAGGTTGTCTGCTTCTGGAGGGGCTTTGTAGTTCTTGAGATTGTGTATGAAATAGAACATAGGTTACTCATGCCATCGTAGTTTTAGACAATTATCCCATAATGTGTTATATCTAATTAAAATTCATATCGAACAAGAACTGATCTCCCAGAGAGTTTCAGAAAAGTTTCATTTTGTAAGTGTGATATCTATGTCAAAAAATCACAAAGGGATCATTTCTCCAAAAGCCAAGTATTACTCAGAACCCAATGAGAGTAAGCTTTCCTTAGGGAACAGTGATCATCGTATTGACTTAAAAAAATAGAATTAAGGGTTTCTATTTTAACTATTCTGTTGCTTTTACTATTTGGATTGTTGTTATTGCTAAATGCCGTTGAGTCAATTCAAACTCAT
>NW_006408531.1:26968860-27002745 GCF_000296735.1 Chrysochloris asiatica
GGAACCGACTCCATGGCACATAACAACAACAACAACTTTATATTGTTATACAAAGTTAACTATGTTCTTGCTAAGATTTTTTCAAACTATGTCTTTCCTACTTATTCATCTAACATTTTTTATTGAATGATAGTGATATTAGATCTATTCTTTTTAAGATTTCTTTACTTGGAATAATAGAACGTTAGCAATATTATGTCAGCTTTGTTTTGGGGGGAACTTGCTCGTGGGAAAACTGGAAAAGATACCTCAATATCCAGAAATTTTTACCAGAACTAGGTAAATAATGAATAAATAAAAATTTAAAGCAATAAATAATATTTTAAAGAAATTATCAAATTAATTGTCCATTGGAAAAAGATGAAGTTAGATTTTGAGATTCGTTTATATGTATGTTTGGCAAACAGCTGTTGACTCCACATTGAAGACCTGTGTTACACTGTTTCCCAAATGTACTAATTAACAGAAGACTCACCTGAGTTCTTGTCACGCAGAGATTCTTAGTGGTGGAGCTGTAGATCTAGGAACACTGAAAAAATGCTGCTTTCAAAGATATAAAGTGTATTAGATTTTTCCTATGCCTTTGAGCAATTTATAATCTATCTTCCTTATCTCTCTAAACCTCATGTTGTTTTTGTATTGTTTTCTTTTTATCTGTAAAATGTAGATAATAAATATTTGGCAGTGTTGAAGGTAAATCAGGTAATAGGAAAATACCTTCAGACAGCTTCTGGAGCTTACAAATCAATTAAAATTTATCATTTTAATTGTGTGTATATTGGGGTTGAAAGTCCTGGTGTGGTGCGGTGGGTTAATGCGTCAGACTGCATAGCCGTTTGAACTGCAATGTCGACACTTTAAGCTCACCAGCTGCTCATCAGAAACCCTATACAGGGTCACTATAGGTTGGAAGCGACTCGATGACACTTAACAACAACAACATACTGGGGTTGGACTTCTAGTGTGGCACTGTAAGATCAGCACTGGGCTGTGAACCACAACGTTGGAGGTTCAAACCCACCAGCTGCTCCTCGGAAATTCTATACAGGGTCACTATGAGTTGGAACCACCTCAGTGGCACTTAACAATAACAACAGCATATTGGGGTTAGTGTGGGGAGAGAAATGGAGAGGATTCAATGAGTTTAAAAACAACAAATCTCAAAGTTATATTTCCCAAGTTTACAACCTGGATGTTATATGATAAGAGAACATGAAATATTTCTTTATGTATATATTTTGCTTTTCTTATTATTTTCTTGTTAATCCAGCTATTCATCTTGACTCTGATATATCAACCCATAAACTCATACCTGTACAAGTTAGATTAGGTATTTATTTGACTTCACTATTAGGAGTCCTGGTGTGGCTCTGTGGGCTAAAACTCTGGACCACAAGGTCTGTTTGAACCACAAGGTCAGTGGTTCAAACTCAGTAGCCGCTCCTTAGAAACCTTGTAGAGGGTCACTATGATTCAGAACTGACTCTGCTGCACTTAACAACAACTTGTGTTCAGGAGTCCTGGCATGACGCTGTAGGATAAGCAGTAGACAGCAAAGTTGTTTGAGTCTCAAGGTTGGTAGTTCAAACTCAACCAGCCATTCCTCGGAAACACTACACAGGGTTGAGTTGTGTCGGAACCAACCTGATGGCACTTAACAACAAAACTTGTGTCCTACCTAAGTGTTCTACATTCTTCCAAGCACCTTCCTTTTAGAGTGAAGGTGTTTGCTGAATGAACTGATAGAGGAATGAATCTCTAAATCTAACCCTGTCTCTTTCCAATGGACTATTTGCTTTAAAACCTTCCATTCTGACTTTTCAAGATATTTGACAGAGACAAATAGTGTATCCTTAGTTTTGATAGTTTGTTTTGGTAATTTGTTTTATGGGAGTAAGGAAGATGACAGAGGTTTGTCATGATGCTGTACTTCAGCATATTTCCGTATTTATATTTTCAGACTATTTTTATTCACATAAATAATTGCCTTTTTGTTGTAATTTTTGACTGGGAATAATTTTCCTTTTTGAGACTATTAACTGCTTTCAGTAACTTATTTATTTTTTTATTCATTTAGCAGCAGCAACAGAAGAACCAGAAGTGATTCCAGACCCAGCCAAGCAGACAGATAGAGTGGTGAAAATAGCAGGAATTAGTGCTGGGATTTTGGTGTTTATCCTCCTCCTCCTAGTTGTCGTATTAATTGTAAAAAAGAGGTAAGAGCTGACATTGTCCCGTCCTACTCACTGCAATTTATTTCAATAGTTTTAAACACCATTTTTCCTCAAGATTTTAAAGATTGGAACGAATAAAAACAATGAGTTTAAACAGTATTGCTAGCATCTGAGTCTATTTCTCATGATTGAAAAGAAAATCTTGTTGATGATTTGCAGTTTGATTTTAGATATATGTATATTTCTTTTGTCCTTAACTTTTTACTGTATGTAAGAATGTCAATTTCTCAAATGCAAACATCCTTGAGATGTTAACTATCATACTTGAAGTGTTATTTATTAAAAATGTCAACATATAAGCTTAGTAAGATAATTGGACTGAGGCCTGTGACTTCTTTTGTACTCTTATTCTGTTTTTTACTAAATCTTGGCTTCAAATAAGATACGGAAAACATAAATATTTTTAGTAAAGTTGTATGTTACATCCACTGACTAATATATTCAGCATCTAAAAATAGCCTTTTGTTTTTGATTGAACATTAATCTTTTATACTATATCAACCAACATCGCCATCTTCTGGAATTATATGAAGATGTTTAGACCTACTAAAATTTAAACTGAACACTTTTCAGAGATGAAAGTATCCTACTGCTGAATAGTATTTCAAAGCATGCAATTTTTTTTCTATAATTTGAATTTTTGCCCATTATATAACATGTAAATAATCTGTAAGATGTTGTCTTGGAAAATAGTATATAACTCTCATTCTTTTATTCATGTATTTTGGATAATTTGGAAGGATTTTTGTGTTTTGCTCTTTTAATCTGCACACACAGAGTATGTTTCTAAAACAGCTTTGTGTACAGAAACTATTGTAAATGATGAATTTTATTGATGAATACAATAATTAATACTACATTACATTAAATCATAGAGTTGTTTATTGAGATTATTATCTTAAACTCAAGAGAAAACATTAACATTATAGATAAGAATTAAAGTACAATGTTTTAACAATTCTATCAGAGTTTATTTTAATGTATTGCCTCTTTACAATGATCCCCTGGAGATATATATGTTGGAGAAGACACATCTGCATTAGAAATATTAGGTATGCATTATAGTGTTTTGTGTTAAATTAGCTACATACGCGCTTTCCCCTTAATAATGCTTTCTATTTTCGCTGTTGTCTGCCTCTGTGGTTGGAAAACACATCAGATGTGAGGCAAGAGAATTTAGTGCAGTGATACTAATTTGCCAATAAGAATCATTAAAAACATTGGCTACAACCTTTAGAGCTTATGTATCTATTTAGTTTAAATTTAGTTTTGAAGAGTTAAATAAAGAGTTTAGAGAGGTACTTAAACATTGATTCAACATTAAAAAAAATTTCCCATTTACTTCAGATTGGATGTGCAAGCATGAAAGTGGCTTTTGATTGTGTCCTCAATAAGTTAGGATTGGGTCAAATTTACTGGTTTTGTTTATTTGCTATGTATTTGAAATTTTTGGTATAGAAAGCCCTTTTTATATAGCATCTTGGTGTAGTGATATAATCACTGGGCTACTAACTGAAAAGTTGGAAGTTAAAACACAGCAGAAAGATGAGGGAGCTGCTTCCACAAGGATTTGCAGCCTTGGAAACTATGGAGAAGTTCAGACTGTTCTGTACGGTAACTGAGTAGGAATCGACTCTATAGCATAGGCTTCGTTTGTGGTTGGTTGTTGTTGTCAAGTGCTGTCAAGTTGGTTCCAACTTATAGTGACTGAGGGTTTCTGAGGAGTGGTTGGTGAGTTTGAATCACTGACCTTGCAGTTCAAACCAACTTTGAGGTCCAGTGCTTTGTTTATTTAGGTAATTCCAAAGCCAAACAAAATAGGAAATTAAAAACTCTAAAGTACAAGGTCGGCGGTTCAAACCTAGCAACTGCATCTCAGAAACTCTTTACAGTGTAGCTGAGTCAGAGCCCACTCAACCACTTCCCAACAACAAAGTACAATGCAACAGTCACCAAGCAGCATTTTTTCTTTTCTTTTTTAATCCCGGGAAGGAGCAAAATTTCTGATAGCTCTCTAAAACTGCATAATGTAACAAACTCTTATTTTTATGGTTTACATTTTAAAAGTGGTTTGTTGACTGAGCTTCTATTGAAATGGTTAATGTTTGATCCGTTTTTATAGTTGTGTTTTAATTGTCTTTAGAAGAAAATTAATGCTTTGGCTTTTGTTTCTCTTCCTTGTCAACATCGTATTGCCAGGGAAAGTTGCAACTATGTAGATAAAGTTCCATGTTTAGATATGTTGCCTTCAATACATCAAAATTACATGAACCTCTTATTTACATAAGCAATATTGCAATTATTTTTGTTCATATGTAGCATGGATCACACTTAAAGTATTTAATCACTAGAATAGGTGATACGGGTGGAGCTAGATAAGCACTAGATTACTCACCACCAGGTCAGCACTTCACTCTGTGGGAGACAGATGAGGTTTTCTGCTTCCAAAGATTTACAGCCTCAGAAACCCTATGAAGGGTCACTGTGAGTCAAAAATGACAACATATAACAGCAACAACATGTTTATTATACATACATAAAAACATAGGCATTATGTGATTGGATATTATCAAGTTAAACTAAGCAATGTTAGTGTATATTATAATTTCCTTTTTAATCTATATATCTGTAGCTAGAAGAATGAAAAAAATAAACTCTTTTAACCTCACATTTGTACTTTTATGGGAAATTGTTACATTTCTCAAATAAGATTATCATCATTAGAAATTATATACAGAAATATATTTTTGTGTTGAAAAAGGTTTTGTGTATTCCTGGTTGTTTTGAAAAGAAATTATTTGGACTTGAATGTAGTACAATTTTATAGCTAAGGCTATACATGAAGCACATTTTTAGACCGAGAAAAGGGATGTCGCATCTTTCAAAACGCAATGTCATCTATTATTTTTTTTGAATTGCTGTTTAGTTATTCAAGTGTGTGCCATTTTTCATTGGTTATGCATTGCTTTATATGCACAGCATGAACACATTAATATTTCCAGACATCAGAATCCGAAATTGTTTCAAAACAGTAAATGTGTATGATACTATGTTCACATACATCTACTGTAAGAATGTCTTTTTGTATGTATAGTGTATGGTGCATAAGTATAATCATACAGCATATGTATGTACCTGTGTGCCATTCAGATACATTGACTTGCTGATAGAAAGTTGGGTGTCATTCTGCTTCCATTATACATTAATGTAATAGATCTTTATGTTTTATATCTAAAAAATTAACCTATTTAATGTACAAGTACTATACACAGCTATTCCATCTGTCATGACATTTAGATGGTAATGGATAATATTATGCTTAACTGCATGTTGAAAATACACAAGCCATTTAATTTTTCTGTTTTTTGGCAGTAAAAAATATCAGCATGTTACTTTTTTCCCAAACTGTGTATTAAAATTTTTATTTTTCTATTGCATATCTGTCTGTTTAATTGCATGGCAAAATAAATCTAACCAATGCATGATCAAACTGAAATGCAAACCAAAGAAACATGAATTTTATTTTATTTTATTTTTAACGCACATTTTTTTCTGCTTTATTGAATGTGACAGAGTCACGCTTTTCATTCACCATTGCTTCTCTTTTTCCACTGTCTGTGATTTGCTTGCCAGGAGGAGCTACTATTCTTACTCCTACTACCTGTAAGTAGAAAATGGGTGATGTGCAATGAGACTTTACTTGTGTTAAAGATGCAGTATCCCTTTTCAAAAAACAAAAACAAAAAGGGCAACAACAATAACAGAGAATGTTTGCAGTATTGGTGGCATTAAAAATTTTTTTTCAACTCTAAAAGAGTAACTTTTATTTATTGCTTATTTTACTAATCTTTTTAAAAAGGGATATTGTATTTCTGTATGTTGAGCTGCTTTTAATTTTTATTTGTAATTTTCCATAATTAGCTTTAGTCTACAGCCAAAATCATCATTTATTTACACTTGTCAAACGGATACCTTATTCTAGTAATGTGAGAATTCACACCTCTGGTAGAGATAGTGGTTGTAACTCATTTTTATGTAACACGGTTATATTTGGCAAAATGAGTGGAGTGATGCACTCACAGAACATTCAAAATGCATTCAGGATTTAAATTAGGTCAGGTATGCATATGGTAACATCTCTCTCCACATTTCTAGGAATCCAGGATGGGTTCAACTTCAGAACATCCTTGGTCTGGTCATCAAGGCAATTAGTATGTTCTTGTAAAAACAAGTGGATTCAATCATAGTATTGTAGCAATATGCAAATGAAAATGATTTCTAGAGCAAAACAGTGGGTTGGTGTATTTCACTACACACACACATATTGGTTTCACATTTCTGCTTTTCTCTTCCCGAGGCTGTGGACTTTTACTAGATTTTGGTATGGAATGCTATTTTAGATAAGGATGAAGAGAATTGTTTACTCTACTTCTGGAGTTATTTTCAGTGTATCATCCTAGATGCCAGGGTAGTTATTCATCTAGTCCAAAGGAATGTTGACTAATACTTGATCCACCAACTTCTCAGGTTTAAGGACTGAAACTATATATGTTTAGAAAGTGTATTCCACAGTATCTGTATCACAAGATAAAGAAGCTTCATAATGAAATTTGGTAAGAATCTCAGTGATTATAACAATTATGTTAGCATTTAAAATATCATAAACATTTGGCTTCCTGAAATCTGCTAAAACAAGCAGGTGTGTACTAACAGTGCTCCTAGCTTATTGTGATGACTCATAACACCCTTGTTAAATCATATCTGATGAAGCCAAAGATAATTAAATGTACTATTTCATAGTGATGGAGCACTTTTTTCTTTATAGTCAATCCATACATCCACCTGCAGAAGTTTATGCTATTGGCTGCTTTGATAATGAAAGTCATCTGCACATCTGTCAAACTCAAGTAGTTGCAAATGAATAGCCTAACTGTCCTGCAGTGTGATTATACAGAGATAAATGGTTGTTCAGGAGTAGATAAAGCATCAGCTACACAAGAGGTCAATAAATATTTAATTCTGAGAATGCCAATAAATGTGCCATTGACCATCAATGTATATGTAGTCTTAGAATGATATTACCTTTCTAAGGACCTTTGGTATCATAGTGGTTATGAATTGGGCTACTAACCTTAAGGTCAGCACTTCGAAATTAGCCAGCCATTCCACTGGAGGAAGGTGAGGCTTTCTGCCCTCCGTAAAGATTTATAGCCTCTGAAACCCTATGCAGGGTCCCTGTAAGTTGGAACTGACTCCATGGCACACAGCCACCACCACCATCGCATTTCTGGTGGATAGATTTTGACAAAGTTGCTGGTTATGAAACTGTTGTGTAATATTTATGGCTACTGGCATTATCAGCCATAATTAGAAAAAGTATTTACAGAGGTATTCTTTGAAGGAGCCCTGGTGCAGTGCACGGGGAAAATGCACTGGACCGCAGGGTCAGTTTGAATCACAAAGCCAGTGGTTCAAATTCACTAGCCGCTCCTCGGAAACCCTTATACAGGGTCACTGTGAGTCAGAGCCGACTCATAGGCACTTAACAACACCAATTCTTTGCAAGTCTTCTAGAACATACATAATGGAGCTAATTTGAATTAGAAATTTATTGTATTTTATTTTAGAAATTTATTTTTATAAATTTAGAGCAGAACTTAAAAGTAAACCAGATATGATCTTTGTGTTAATAGTCACTGGATTGTTATAATTGTCAGTTCTTGATCAAAACACTTAACTCTAATGTTAATTTGTGTTTGTTTTGTAAAGCCTACCTCACAGGGCTGTTGTGGGGATTAAGGTATAAGAAAGGAGCTGATAATTTATGGCTGACAGATCTCAACAAAGGTTATCCTCCTTTGTAATGTGCCAACTAATAATGGTTTATGAATCTGAAAAACTAAAGTCCTTTATTGCTATGAAAAATTTTAACTGTCATGCATTTGACACATCTGTCACTGCTTATTATTACACACTGATGAAACACATATAATTTTTTTCATATTTTAAGACCGTAGTTTAAACTTGTCTTTTCTGCTTGCTGCAAACTGTTCATATTCAAATTTTCAACGTTATTTTGAGTGCATATTTTTATCCAACTCTATTTCAAAATATTTGAGGAATAAATTCATTCTTCTTGCCCAAGAAACAGAGATTGGAAGTTATTTCTAAAACTCTGATTTTGTTGTTTTAAACTTAAAAGTGGCAAATTGTTTGTATTTTGTTTACATTCTTCGCAAATTAGAACAACCAATGTTTAAGTTCTAGAGCAACTAGTTGCTTTATATTGTATTAGTTTTATTGTGGCAGTAAAAAAACCAACAAAACCAAAACATATGTTAGCAACCAGATACAGTGTAATATCTTAGGCTTTGGAACCAGATCACCCGTCAGTGTTTTTTAGATGAATAACCTTAGGCAAATGGTTTAACTCCTTTGAGCCTCAATTAACTCATTTACACAATTAAAAGTCCTTATGTCTTTTTCAGGGTATTGGTCTAAGTTACAAAATGAAATGTGCCAAGGATATAACAGGCCAATTCATCCATTCAACAAGTATCTATTGAGTTTTTGCTTTGTGCCAATTCTAAGAGCTAGTAATGTCCATAGAAACACAGTAGGACAATTGCAAGGATATGTGGTAATTGCTATTAAAAAGAGAGAATATGGTGTTATAAAAACACTTACCAGGGAAAACTATCCTGAGACAACTGTAATAGGATCAGTTAGATAGTACCTCCCTGATAAAGTTATTCTTTAAGCTAAAACAAGTATTAGAAGTAAAAGTAAGTTTTGGGGCCAAAGAACAAACATCCCATATGAAGACCTAATAGAAAGTGAAAGACTACAGGCTAAGTATGACCTGCTGATGTTTAGCTTGACCCATTCAATGTTTCAAAAAAAGAATTAGTTGAGGGGAGGAGTGAAGATCAAGGAATTTAATATACTCAGATTCATAACAGCTCAAAAATTTTTAAAAGTTAGAAGCTCAAAACTGAAACTAGTTACCAATAGTCACTTTGGCCACCAGCTGCCTCTGTGAGCAGTCCTTTAGTCCCTCACAGCACCCACCTTTCCACATGGTGTCTTGCCACGGGCAGCACCACTCACTTACATTACCTGTGTGAAACATACAAGTCCGTGTACAAAAGAGACATAATAGTGTTCTCATTGACTAGAGCAAGTATTGCTCATAAATGATGGTGGCGGTACAGTGATTGTGATGTTGTAGTGGTAGTGATGGTGGTGGTGGTAGTTCTTGTTATATGTTGTTATTGTCTTCTTTTTATTATTACTAACACTATCATTGTTATTATTTCTGTAAAACCCAAGGTCATGTGTCCCCCGAACTTTAGCGTTGACTCTTTCATTCTAGGTGTCAGGTCAGGTCTGTTGTGTTAGCGTGTTGAGTTGTTAAATGTGTAGCACTTAATATTAAGTACTGTAATTCTCAGAGCAGCTTTCAAATCATTAGATTCAATATTTTCAAAACTTTTTATTGTGAAATGAGTGAAGCTTCACAGATTAGATTTATTTTTAATGAGAAAAATTTGGACATAAACTCAATCTATTAATTGAGTCTTTTGAAAAATATTTATAGTATATTTATTCTCATATAAAGGAGCTCTAGTAACTTATGAGTCAGGTTGCTAACCTCAGCGTCAGCAGTTCAAAACTACCAGCCGTTCTGCTGGAGAAAAATGAGTCTTTATACTCCCATCAAGATTTACAGTCTCGGAAACCCTATACAGGGCCACTGAAATGCCCTATTTTATCATCTGACTAGGGAGTGGTGTTCTTAAAACAACCTAAAACAAATATTTCTAAGGTATCATAAACTGTTGTCCTAAACTTAGAAATATAATATGCTTAGTACAGGCTTTTTGAGTTCCTATATTTGTATCAAATATAAATTGCCTTGCTAATGTGATTTATTTTTTATATACCTTTAATGATTTTTTTCTCATTGCATGTTTCATGTGGAACATTCAAAAAGAACCAAAATAAATTTTATGTTCTTTCTATGGAAGATAAAGACATCAATATGGAGTAATCAAAATTCTCTCTCTATTCCTTTCCAAATCTCATGAGTAAGGCAATTCTGAGTGTATAATTTGCCATGTGGTTATAAAACACATTTTTTAGGATTTTCCCAAGACTGTAATCCATGGTGATTACATTAAAAACAAAAACAAAAACTGTAATCCATAGCACCTTTACATTAAAATTATTTTTCAAATTACTTACATATTTTATCATTTAATTCTACAAATATTCCTGTGCATTTGAATTATGTCTAGCTGTGATTGATTCTGAAACTCTTCAGATTAGTTTTTCATTAAGGTTTTAAGTATATATTACTTAGTAATAGAACACATAAAGAAATATATAACATTTGTCTATTTTGATTGGGTAATTATAGAATGCAAATAGTCATACTATTCTCAAGAGGAATTTCTTATAGTTGATCAGAAGAATTGCCTAAGAGAAAAGAAAAACAAAACTTAGCTTAAAAACTTTCAGCTACTCTACAAGGAAGTGTTTATTAATGACTTTAATAAAATATTGTTAAATTATCTGATATATTCATTTTGACAGCAGAATGAAATATGGAAAATTATAAGAGGCTTGGACTGAAAACTTGAATCTTGAAATAGACATACAACAAAGTAATTCTACCACAACCAAAACTACAACTGAATGTCAACTTTAATTAGTGAAATTATGACTACTTATTAGTGTTTCTAAAGAAAATCCTTATTAAATCTTACACATGCCTATCCTGAGCTACTTACTGCTGGCTTCAACTTACCTTTAAGCCTCACACTAAGGTTTTCATTTTGCTTTTGCCTTGACAGCAAGCTTGCTAAAAAACGCAAAGATGCTATGGGGAACACTCGGCAGGAGATGACTCACATGGTAAATGCTATGGATCGAAGTTATGCTGATCAGAGCACTCTGCATGCAGAAGATCCCCTTTCCATCACCTTCATGGACCAACACAATTTTAGTCCAAGATGTAAGTTCGGAATTAAATTTATGATAAATCATTTCTCAAGTTCACTAAGTTCACTTTGAATTTACACATTACCTTTTTAGTTCTGAGAAAGGGTATAAAAGAGAAGAAAGAAGAAGGTTGAAGCAGAGAAAAAGAGATATAGAATATTATGGGCTCTACAAGGTCTTGATTTCATTTAACTTCAGGTCACAATGATTTTATTACACCATGGGAGATATTTCAAACATCTGTCATTCACATCACATCATGCCATCCATTTAAGTTAAAATACTTACTTGCCTACATGAAATTACTTCTTATATTTCATTTATATTTTTTTCATTTGTATATTCCTTTGTATAAGATAAAGTTCTTTTTGCAGCAGGAGAAAGAATGTAATTATCTCTGGTATTTATTGGCATAAACAAAACTAGCCCACTAAAATATTCTGCTGTGGACTCCTGGAAAATGTCAATAATAAAAAGTTAGGGGGAAAATAATATGTCTTCTAAGGTATATGGTATACATTACAAAGTGTAACGGAATTGGAGGATGGGTAGGACCTGATCAACTCCATCCATCCATCCATCCATCCATCCATCCATTCACCCATCCATATTAAGAATTTCTAATAGCAGTCATTTCAGACAGGGCTTTTAAAATATTCCCAGAGAAGTTCTGCCTAATGATAAAAGATTTGAAGTTGCCCCACAATTAATACTACGGTTTCATTTTCAAAATTCCTCAGCATTTCATATTTTATTCTATAGTGCCTGTGTTTATTTTGATTACTTAAAACTTAAATTACCTGACTTTTGTCAAATGATGCTTAAGGAGGACAAATCATGTTTATCGTATGTCCTTATATACACACGGGCATTCTGCCATAGATCCCAGAGGTACGCTAATCCTGGTTTGAAAGATATGTGTACAAAAAATGAAATAAACAATAGAAATGTTTTTCTATGTCATTTATAAATATATTTAGGGTTAAGGATGGGAACAAAAATGTTTGTAGATTGTGTGTGAGGAGGTTTTTCTGAAATGATCAGTTTAGTGAAACTTTGTAATTATTGGCCATGAACACAGCTCATCATTTCTCCTGGCACATGTCTGCTCCAAATTAGTAGTTAGGACTATTGTATGAGTCATTACAGAACTTAGTTTTCATCATGATAGGGTCTTTCTGATCTATTTTATTTTTATGCCACTGTAAGATAAATGATAGAGAAGAACACAAAATACTATAATTCTTGAAGGTGAAGTTTGCTGAAAATATAGATGTACCATCTCCCTAACCATATAATTTAATATCAAAACAATTAAGGATTGAAAGCTTCTCTCATCTTCAAACTTCTCTATCTATTGTTTGTCTTTAGGACGTGATTGGGAAATTTAAATTCAGTGGTGTGACTATAAATATAACCACTTAAGAACCTGGAGAAAGGAGAGTCTGTGTGCCACAGCTAAATGAAAAAAAAAAAAAATTATGTTACATAAATATGAAATAATTACTTCTCTAAATACCTCATACCTGCTGTATCTACAATATCTTTTTCTTCTAATTTTATAAAGTTTGTAATATATGTATATGAGTTTATAATGTATGTATGTGAGTCAGAGTTGACTTGATGGAACCTAACAGCAGTAATGTAATGTTGACTCTGGCTTTTTGAATTGATAAGTTTTTTGACACATAAATATAAGTTAAGCTAGAAAGAATTTTAACTTTGCAGGTTACAGTAATCAAAGAAAGTTTAATGATTCTTTTTCTTAAGAAAGTATGAAGCTATTAAAGGGTTTAAAACGCAGCTTCAGGGCAGTATATATTCCTTCATGAGCTTTGTTTTCCTACAGTGCCCAATGATCCACTTGTTCCGACTGCTGTGTTAGGTGAGGCCCTAATTCTTTATCATCTGTTTCTGCATGGATAACACCTCCTTGCATGGGTTATAATTTTGTCATCACAATAATTATTTACAGTGTAGGAAGCAGCTTGATTTGGAAAATAAGACAGTCATGCCTTTATCAAAGCGAACAGCTGAGGTCAACTCTGTTGCTTGGTATATTGTTTGAAGGAACCTGTGCTTTAATTCTTCAGGTGCTCTGGTAGCACTGTGGGTTATGCATTGAAATTCACGAAGCCCTCCGCAGGAGAAACATGAGACTGTCTGCTCCCATAAATATTTGCAGTCTCAAAAACTCTTTATAGGGTCGCTATCAGTCAAAATTGACTCGATGGCAGTGGATTTTTTAGTATGCTTTAATTCATAGTTCTGATAGATTTTGAGCAAAAGTACAATGCTTCTTAATAACGTATGGCTGATGTTTTCTATCACTAAGGTAGCAGAATGAACACAAATGTATTAAGTCTCTGGGTTCAGAGTTGCGTGAATAATTAGCTGGCATTAAAAAAAGAAAAAGAAATCTCCCTGAAATAATTTTCTAGATCCTTTTCATTTAAATCAATTAAAGAACATATTTACTAGTGTACATTAGGAGCATGCATATTTGTTACAGATTTGTCTTTATTAAGAAATTAGTAATGCAGGTAAAGTTGATAGAACCTTAATAGGAAGTTCTACATTTTCTGTGAACCATACCATACCATAAGCAATATTTCTTTGAAGAAATTTATAGCTGGCAGATAGTTTTACCTTTATACAATATCTAAGAAAACAGATTTTGCTAGTGATGATTAAGGCCTTTTGGGATGTAAAATTGTACTCATTTATTAATCTATTTTAAAATGTATATGTTTCATTTTCATTTGTATCCCATTTCTTGATTAATTATACACCTAAGAAGATCCATGACCAACTTCCATATAGGTTTTACCACAGTGTTTCTAATGTTCCAGGTTTCATTACAGAATATAGACATTGGCAGATAAACCAATTATAAAAATTCCCAATTCTTTCAGTATTTGTTATCTATATTTAATATTGCTTGTGAGCATTGTTGTTGTTATTAAGTGCCATTGAGTTGGTTCTGACTCATAACAACCCTGGTGGGTTTGAACTGCCAACCTTGTGTTTCAAACCAAACTTGCTGTCCAGTGCTTATCCTACACCGCCACACCAGGACTCAAATCATATATTATTATTATCTATATAGCTATCTATATATTATCTACATAGCTATTATTCATATAATGTCATGTTTGCTGATTTAATCAATGCATAAAGAGCTCTTGGTAGTGTAGTGATTACAAAGCAGGCTGCTAACCTCAGGGTCAGCAGTTCGAAACTACCAGCTGTTATGCAGGAGAAAGATGAGGCTCTCTGCTCCTGTAAAGATTTACAGCCTCGTAAACACTGTACAGGGTTGCTAAGAGTCAGAACTGACTCCACGGCACGTAGCAACAACAACAATATATTAAAAACATAATTACCTTAAGAATATATTTTGGAATAACACAAATAAGTAAGAATGATACAACTAATAGTACATATCTTTCTTCACTAAAATAATTACCTAAAATTAAGTTATATAATTGATGTTTTTGCCATTGTCCTTAAGTGCTGTCGTTTCCAACTCATAGTGACCCTGTGTAGTGTTTCTGAGTTTATAAATCTTTGTGAGAGCAGTTTTGAACTGCCAACCTGTGGTTCCCAGTCCAGTGCTTATCCTCTAAAGCAGGGGTGGGAAATTATTTTGCCTGGCCCTGCCAAGGAGACTGAAGCACCAGCCATCACATTAGGGATGAGTTCATAAATGTTTGACCAAACATAACGGGCTATAATTTTAAACTGATAATTGTTTCTGGCCCACAAATGATGTTATGGATTTTGGCAGAAAAAATGTTCCCCACCCCTGTTCTAAAGTCACCCACTCCCATAATTGTTATGTTGTTGTTGTTAAATGCTATATGGTGAGTTCCGAATCATAGTAACCCTGTATATGGACTCCAAGGAGTGGCTGGTGAATTTGAACTTCCAACCTTGTGGTTCAAATGGACCTTGCAGTCCAGTGTTTTATCTGAGTGCCTCACCAAGACTCCATAACTGATATAAAGGAAATATACTATAAAATAGGAGTCCTGGTGTGGTGCTGTGGGCTAATGCATCAGACTGCAAAGCCATTTAAACTGCAAGGTCGGTGGTTCAAGCTTTCTAGCTGTTCCTTGGAAACCCTATACAGGGTCGCTATGGGTCGTAACTGACTCAACGAAACTTAACAACAACATTATAAAATACTCTAAGAGTCAATGTTGTATGTCTCTCACTGTTTCATACCTTTGATGTTGACACAGTAATGGCAGGAAAGTAAAGTGGAAGGTTTGTCTCATGGTGGTAGTCTAATCATGTAGTGTGGAGCCAGGAACCATGAATATTTAGAAGGTTTCAAGACGGTATCAAACGCCACTGAAAATGTGATCTTCTGATGAACACTGTAAAATTCTGTCAGCCTCAAATGAACAAATAGGAAATATAATTTAACTGAAATATGAAGAAACTCATTGGGAAAAAATTAGTTGCCTAAATGTAAATTTTTATTAAAGTAATCATTTCTAGAAAAAAATCATGTAGTATTGGTTCCAAGTTTTAGTCTCTTTCTAGGCTTACAATTCAAATACTCTCTGTGCTTCCTCATCTGTAAAACACTCTAGTAATTAGTAATCTCTACCAGACTTTTTACACAGGGGTTTGTAAAGACACAGTGAGATAATATATATGAAAGACTTTTACCAACTGTAGAGCTTAAAAGATTATTTTAATAATTTTCCTTGTGAGAAGGGACATGTATGTTTAAGGAAGGGGTCTCTGGTATAGCGATATAGATTCATCACTGGACTGCTAACTGCAATGTCAGTGGTTCAAATCCACCAGCCATGCTTAGGAAACCCTATAGAGGGTACCTGTGAATTAGAATCAGCTTAACAACAGCAGCAATGTTAATGGTAATGAAGTCATTGATTTCATTCATAAAACAATCACACATTTTATTTCATTTTGAAAGTTAAGCTTCTTAATTTTCTTTAACATTATCTTTGTTTAAAAACTCACTTTTTCATTAATCATAGATGTAGAAATGATTTGTTGTATTTTCATCACTCAGAATTGTAGTGTTTGCAGTTGTTTTGCATCCACTAGATGTTGTATTTATGAAGTAATTTTTTAAATTACTTCAAATATTGCTAAATGTTAATATCTACTTACTGATTTTAAAAGGGATTAGAGAATTTTCATATTGATTCATGTTTTTGTTCTTTGTTTGTGTGTGTTTTACTGCTTCATTGGGTTAAAGTCCCTATAACTGGTAAGTGTATTACGAAGAACTCTAGAAAATTTTTCAAAGAAATATTTGAAATTATTATTACTGGATGTGTAACAAGGATACTGATTAGTACATTTACTTTCACTATTAGTCACATTATTAGGCAGTTGAATGAGGTGAAAATGTATTAAGATTAATAATATGTGATTATTCAAAAGACCTTGCTACTCATTGTATTAATGTATTAAAGCTTAAGCAAAACAATAGGCTGTCTGTTTCATACAAGAACATCATGTGTAAGATATGGAATATGGGTTATTTTGTGTTTCTTACTGAGACTTTTACAATTGTAAATAGTTTGCTGTTCCAACAGACCCAGTGAGCTCTGGAGTTTGTCCAGAAAGCCGTGACTACCTTATTACAACTTGGGTGGTCACATGGTGTCTCCCTAAACTTACCTGTTCTCTTTACTTCTCATTCTAAAGTGTATATGTTGGGATAGTGCCCAAATCAGTGGTTTGTAAATAAAATTTTATTGGGGAGATGTATATATTCTTTATGTCAGCCTATTGCTTGTGATAGTTCAACAAAGGTAGTTTAATTGAGAATGGTTTCATAGGAACAAGAGGCGGATGTGCTCATGAATTATGTTTTACTAGCAAAATGTCTGTGTGTAGAATAGTGGGAAGAACCTGAGTAAAGGGTGGGTTATTTACAAAATGTGATTTCAGTTGGGTGGCTAAGTCATAATAGAATCCATCAGGAGATTTTTGATTCATTATGGTATTTTGGGAGTGATTGCAAAAAATGCATTCATTCTAAAATGAAATGTAAAGATAAATGCAATCAAGCTTAAATTATAGAGGCACACAAATCTGATTGTGGGGTTCTTTTTTTTTTTTTTTTCCCTTCTCCAGGAAGAAAAAATGTTTATCATGGGGACAACAATTCATTTTTTGCCATATCCTATTTGTAGAGATGGTGATAGAACAGGCAAATGTACCAGCACTTGAAATATGTTTAACTGTTCATTAAATATCGCTTTCTACAGTCTGCACTATCATTAAAAACAAAACTTCCCTTAAGAGTGTACTTTCTCTTTTGTTAATGAGTATAGCAATATGATGCTTTTTCAAAATAACACCCCTTAAACATTTGTTTTTTTTTGCTTGTTTGTTTCATTTTGTTTTTTCTTTAAAATGGTAAGTTTAAATTTGAAAAACATAAGCATGCTTATCATTGTAACGATTAGTACTATGGACATTAAAATAATACTTATTCTTCATAGGTAATATGTACTTGTTCTTTTCTTCCTTCTTATTACAGAAGTAGACGAAAAAAGTTTCTTTTTACTTGATGCTAGCACGATTGGGATGGGCCTATACTTAAATGTGGGAGGTGGGATATTCAATTGATTTTACTTCATTGCAATATTTATCGAGCAATTGCTATGCAGGCACAGGGAAAAGAAAGAAAAACGTGACTATTTCTACACCCTTTAGAATTTAGAGTTGAGTAAAGAGAAAACACAAGGAAACATATGATTAAAATATAAGGGAAGTGAACGAGCATCTATGAAAACAGCAGGTTATCGGAATATGAAGCAGGAGGTCTGGATGAGTGGGGAAGGATTCCAGAGGAGATGTCCATGTGTTCTGCCCCAGACACATACCATAGTCTCGCTCACTGAAGAGTCAAAATACATTAGCAATAAAAATGACAACAACAACAACAATAAACCAGGAGAGCAGAGATTTAGTATAAATACATATGTAACCTAGCCAGTAGATACATTGAACAAGGAGTGATCCTGTACAATGCCCACATTTCCCATTGTGGAATGTATTGTGATAAGAAGCCCTACATGGTGTAGGGTACAGCAGTGTCACAAGGGCAATAGCATCAGACTTGTGGGCATGGGTTGTGTAGCTCAGGATCCTTGAGGGAAATTCCAATATGGGTGGGAAGGAGGTTTTTTTTTTAGTTTCATCAGTAATGAAAACACCTTTCCTATTGACAACTTGGCCCCATGGTCCCACTCTGCACTATGCTGACTGCAGATTCAAGAAAACTCAGAAACGCCTCCCACTTACACACCGTATAAAAGTGGATCTAATGTCTCCCTACCTTTCACAGTTTTGTTGTCTTGCTGCTGCACACGCAGTATGTTAACCTGAAACAATGAGGCTTTGTCTCTATGGAGATGCTGCCTTGGGTCTGTCCTGTCTGGAATGTCATTCTCTTCTTTCCTGTTATCAGAATGATCTTAAGGGCTTGAACTCTTTTTTATGTGGATATATATTAAACAAGATAACTTTGTTCTCTTTTTAATCTTCTCAAATCTGAAAAATGACAGATGAGAACCACAGTGCTCCAGCAGAATCCAGTCGTCTTCTAGATGTGCCTCGCTACCTCTGTGAGGGGACAGAATCCCCTTACCAGACAGGACAGCTGCACCCGGCCATCAGAGTAGCTGACTTGCTGCAGCACATTAATCTCATGAAGACATCAGACAGCTATGGGTTCAAAGAGGAATACGAGGTGAAAGTTTCTGTACTTTATAAATTTATATTTTTACCCAATAAGTTGTTGTTATCATTAGGTGCCATCGAGTCAGTATCAAATCATAGTGACTCTGTGCACAGCAGAACGAACACTGCCCGATCCTGGGTCAACCTCATAATTGTTGCCACACTTGAGCACATTGATGTTGCACTTTTGCCAATCCATCTCGCTGGGGGGGGGGTCTTCCTCTTTTTCTCTGACCCTCTACCTTACTAAACACGGCATCTTTCTCCAGCGACTGGTCCCCTCCTGACAGTATGTCCGAAGTATGAGAGATGAAGTTTGGCCTTCCTGGCCTCCAAGGAGCACTCTGGCTACACTTCTTCCAACACTGTATGCTGAGTGGAATTTGCCATTTTTTGCAATCATTTTAACATAACGAGGAGAGGAATACTCTGTAGACCTTTAATCCTTTGTTAATTGTATACAATCTTGTGTGGTTGTTTGTTGAGCTGGGGGAGGGAAAGAGAAATTAAAAGGGCACTTCCCATAGATTTATCTGAGGAAATTCATTGTGGGTCTAAATTCAGTATGGAGGGTCCTGAGGAGGCTCTGTAGGATAAGCATTGGACTGCTAACTCTAAAGTTGGCCGGTCAAACTCACCAACCACTCCTAGGTGGCTATACAGGGTTGTTATAAGTCGAAATCGACTTGATGGCACTTAACAACAACAATAAATTCATTATGGAGTCCTGGTGTGGCGCTGTAAGATAAGCACTGGACTGCTAACCACAAGGTCATCAGTTCCAAGCCACTTCTTAGAAACCCTGTACAGGGTCAGGATAGGAACCTACCCAACAGTACTCAATATCAACAATTTCATTGTAAGAGTTATAAAATGTTTTATTCCATAATTTACTGTGTTTTTAAATGCATTTTAGACCTTGTGTTTCCTCCCACTCAAAGATCTCTATTACGATACTTTGAATCCCTTTGTACCACTAGTGATTTTTGACAATTTGAGTAATTTAGGCTGTAAGCATTTCTCTGCCTCTTTGCTTGTTGACCCATTGATTGAGAAATCAGTGCAGGCTTTGTGTTCTAAAAGTATTAGTGGCTACTTCTTAGTTTAACTTTGCAGACTGTTGGTTAAGGATGGCTTGGAAGAAAAACAGTGCTGCAAATCTAGGAAACAACATTTAGATGCCAAATGAAGGATGTGGGAAACTCTTATCCAACCTTATTTTTCATTCTTCCTACCAAAATACCAGGATTGAAGTTGGAAAGGAAATGATATAATCTGGGCATCCCAATATATAAAATATAAAAAAGGAAAAGTTTCTTTGCCACCCTTCAATTACCGAGAACTACAAATCACGGACCTTAGAGGAAGTCCTACTACCACCATCCCCCACTTTGCCCCCAGGATTCTCACCACAAATAGACATTTAAAATCCAAGCATTATTTTGCTTTCAAAGACCTTCCAAAATACATACAACTTTATAAAGAATTTTTTGAACACACCAGATTACAGTTTGGGAAGTGAATGAAATTATTTTTGGATTTTGAAAGTTGCTTTTAGATGTATGTTGGAAACATTATGCTGTAGTAACAAAATAAGTATAAGGAATTAGAAATGTCTGCCAGAGTGAGTACTTTTTGTTCATTTCATCTATATTCCTGTGTATCTCGCTTCAAAGACTCTTGGGCTCTTTGAAGACCCCATTTCCTGTGTTGAGCAAAGTTTAAGTTTTTCTAAAAAGACAACTCTACCCACATTTTTAATTGCTGCATATGGTAATTAAACCAATCAACAGCTTCATCTGTTCCAAGATTCTTGGAGATGGTGACTTATTTTTATTTTCATATGGTCCCTTGTAGAAACTCAGTCCTTTTCATGATATTCAAAGAAACTAAAATGTGATGATTTAATGAATAATTATGGGAGAGAACAGGTTTTATTTTTCCTGTTATAAATGCTATAAAGTAAGTACATTTGAAAGACACTCATTAAAAGTAATTTTGAAGTTTCTAATGTGTTATTTTTTAATACCTTTGGAAATAGAGATGTTTTTTTCTCTACCTCCTTAAATTAAAGTATAGAGATCTTAAATTTGAAATACTTTCAAAGTCCTTTTTTTCTCTAAAATTATTTGTTGTCCTTAATTTGAACCGAATCCAATACTGAGATGAGTAAGTATGACCCCAACAAATAAGTGTTGAGATCTAAGAATGAAACATGCTTGTACTGTATGACTCCTTTCCTCCTTAAGAAAATGGCTTTTACTGTTTTGGTCTTCAGAACAGATAAATCTGATTCAAATAAGAAATAATTAAATTTAATCTGCTTTCACTTGTTTTTGTTTTCCAGAGCTTCTTTGAAGGACAATCGGCATCTTGGGATGTAGCTAAAAAAGACCAAAACAGAGCAAAAAACCGATATGGAAACATTATAGCATGTAAGTTCTCATACATCCTTTTTGAAAGTAAACATTGTCTGTACAAAGAGAGTGAGTTGCAATCCCTCCTTTTCCTGTTTTAGTTAAGCTTTAAGAGGTTCCTAGAGGGTGACACATCTTCTTATGGAGTTGTCTATTGAATATTAAAACAGCTTTGGTTACTGGCAATGACTTGGAAATTGTCATCATCCTCATTATTTAAATTGACTCAGACTTTTCAGCCTGTGGAGATAACATGCTGTTTGATTTCATGTTTGTACGTAAATGTATGGGGCTGTTTTAAAACAGCTGAGAATATCGAGATAATGAAGACGGAATATCCTGTCTAAATTATAAATTGCTACTCCCACTAAACATGCTCAAAGTAGAATGTTACTATTTCCACGGACCTTTATTCGCTTCAGGAGCTAGTGTCTAAACTCCAGTTGCTGCTCCATGTTTACTTTACTACCATCAAGGACTTCCTCCTGATTATGTCTTCAAGTAAACCTGGATAAATTAAGTGATTATCATCTGAGATAGTGGGAGCAGTAAGGAAGTAACAGCTTAACATCTAACTAGCTGCTGATTGACTCCAACCACTCTATTCACAATTTAAATTATTTAAAAATATCTTACAAATATATGATGTGATGGGAAATATTCATAATAGTGTAGTATGGATGGATAAACATTAGTTTGCTAATCACAGAGTCGCCAGTTCAAACTCATCAGCCACTGCTCAGAAACCCTGTGCAGGGGCACTATGACTCAAAACTGACTTCACTGTCACTTAACAACAACATATTATGATTGGCTACTATTTTAAGTCTCTACCTGCTGTGGTTCTGTACGATAAGCACTGGAGGTAATCCACATTTACCTACTGCTTCCTGAGAATGACTCCATGGCATTTAACAACAACAATTATTTTGTATCTCTGCCACTGTATACCATGACAATGTCTCAGACCAGGGTGGAAATTTAATAGCTGATATTTTGTTACTTAAAACTTTTTAGATGATCACTCCAGGGTAATCTTGCAACCTGTTGAGGATGATCCATCTTCAGATTACATTAATGCCAACTATATAGATGTAAGTACTTTCACAACTCAGGTTTCCGAGTTTTTGGAATTATCTATGTGAATCTTTTGTGCATGTTATTACCTATAAAATAATTGCTATCTTTTAAAAATAAAGAACAAACTGTACAGTTTTCCTTGTTCTACGTCCTAGTACTTACTGATGTTGTTGTGCTTTCTTTCACACCTGACTTTGGTTTGGGCTGTAGATTTGGCTGTACAGGGATGTAAGTACCACTATATGTAAATAACAGCACCCTATTATAAACATTTAATATAACTACTCTTAATTGCAGTTTTTACTAATGCTTATTACAAGTTACCTCTGCATGCTTCACCTAATTAGCCTCGTATGGTATATCTATGTGCATTTTTTTTTTGGTAATTCTTTTACATGTGTAAAGATCTATCCTACCTCTGGTCCTTTTCTGTGTCTAAAAATAATTGGATAAGTTTTAGCTTTTGACAACTTTTTATGTACTTGATTTTTATTTGTTGATGATTTCTGTTTCTGGTTTTAGTCTTACCCCTTCCACTCCCTCTTCCCTGAACAATATGTGAGAAGCTGGATAGTATGATGTGTATTAGTGTTTCTGAAATTATACTTTTAACATTTGACTTTTGATAAAAATGGATAGGAAGACTTTTATAGTGTGTATTGGCTTGTAAAGTAATAAAATTACTTTGCCAAAATAATTATCAAATTGCATTTGTAAAATACTCATATCACACATATATATCGAATCATACAAATCAAATAGTTAATTTTGATCTTATTCCACTGCTAAATTTCAGTTGCAAGTATATTGACATGCAAATTCTTTATTTAATAAAAATTAATTATCCAATAAAAGAGAAAATATTAAGGAGTCAACATATTAGTTGATCAGACAGGATTTTTTTGTAATCCTGCTTGGTTCCAAATCACTAGAGATCTTAGGACTGTTATTTCATCTCTCTTTGCCCCAGTTTCTTCATCGTTATAATGGGGATGATAACAGTACTAAATTCATCATTTTGTTGTGAGAATTGAGCCTATGGCGCTGTGGTACAATGCACTCGATCACAAGGTCGGCCGTTCAAATTCATCAGCTGCGCCTCAGAAACCCTATACAGGGTCACTTTGAGTAGGAACCGACTCAAAGGCACTTGGCAACAACAGTGCTTGTTAAGCGATTAGCACAATGCAAAGCACATAATAAGCACTCTTCATATTTTTTTTAATAATTAAAAGCTCTGATAGTATAGTGGTTACGAGTTAGGCAGCTAACCTCAAGGTCAGCAGTTCAAAACTACCAGCTACTCCACGGGAGAAAGATGAGGCTTTCTGCTCCCATAAAGATTTACAGCCTCGGAAACCCTGTGCAGGGTCACTATGAGTCCGACGGAACTGACTTCATGGCACACCAACACCACCAGTCTGAAATTATTGTATTTAAAATATGCATTAATTTTAAGTCAAAAGGTAGAACCATTGAGTATCAAGTATTGTAACACATTTGCATATTTGTATGTACATAAAAGTTAATGAGCTTTAGGACAAAACTTGTTATAATGTCCCTAAAGAAGAAATAATTTTCATCACATTTATTAAGTTTCTGTTTAACAAGGTTTTTTTCATGTATGAATAGTAATTTATATTGATTTAATGTATGCCAACAAATATGAGTATCTTGGTTAAATTTCTGATCATAGTCTGTATCTCATTCAGTGTTTCTAATTAATTAGACATCTCACTGAAATTATGCTAATTGTCTATACTTTTGAATTAGAATAACCAATAATTCTCTAACAAATTTCTAATGATTTTTCCATCTTTAGTTCACCTTTGGTTTTCTGCCATGACATATACAGTAGAGTCTTGTTATAGTACTGCTATGTGACTAGTACAAGGAGCTCTGGTAGCATAATGGTTACGAATTGGGCTGCTAACCTACTGATAGTTTGAAACTATCAGCTGTACTGCCAGACAAAGATGAGGCTTTCTGCTTCTGTAAAGATTTACAGCCTCGGAAACCCTGTACCAGGGTCGTTATGAGTCAGAACCGACTCCCGGCACATAACTACCACCATATGACTAATATGGTGGTATTAAATGAGACTGTTATCTAATCTTTCTCTTTATTCTGTAGTATATTTTGGCTGATTACTATACAATTTCATAATTGACCCTCACCGATTAATTTATTGTTCTTAAAAGACATACTCTGCAACTGGTAATTTTTTTACAAAAACAAAGAGTTAAAATGTTTAAGCATAGAATATAATAGTATTTTCCATAGAAGCTTGTGCAATATTGATATACTAATTAATAAGAAACTGCCAAATTTTGCAACAGCTACAAGAAATTTTAAGGAGCTCAGGTAGTGTAGTGGTTACGAATTGGTCTGCTAATCTCACAGTCCGCAGTTCGAAACTGCCAGCTGTTCCGCGGGAGAAAGATGAGGCTTTCTGCTCCCGTAAAGATTTATAGCCTCAGAAACCCTGTACAGGGTCGCTATGAGTCAGAACCTATTCCACAGCACATAACAACAACAAGAAATTTTGATTTAATGACCACAGTTTATATGCATATAAGTGTGTATTGAGTAGCCTACCTACCTCATAATGTAAAGAGACCTCGTGGCACAAACGGTTAAGTACTATCTGAAAGGCTGGCTGGTTGATGCTATCTCGTGGCTTTCCGCGAGGAAAACCTAGCAATCTACTTCTGTAAAGGTGACAGCGAAAAAGCTCTATGGGAAAGTTCTACTCTGCCACGTAGGGTGACTAAGTTGAAATTGACTCATTGGCACCTAACAATAGCAATCTCAAAATGCAGACAAATTGTGCCACGTGTTTTTACTAAAGACCTTTGATAAGTAGTATACACAAATTCAGAACTTAATCATGATCTGTTGGAATTAAAACCAATTAAAGGTAATTAACAAATTATTCCTTATGAGATCAATTATTTGATTGAAAAAATATTAAATTTAACCATTCAGAGTTCATGACACGCGTTTGAAAAGTTCTAACTACATTTTGTTCAAGATATGAGGCATTAAAATAAAACAACTCTTCTTTCCCTATATATGTGTGTATCTATAATACTTTATGTGTGAATTAATAATATTATCACATAGATAAAACCACTTTGACAGATTGCTGAACATATTATAGGACAGAAATGTTCTTTAAACTAATCTCAGCAGGACTTTGATTTAATGCACACCTGCATTGTCCAGCTCTAACATGGAATGTTCTGTTATTATTTTATAGTTCTAATATGTTGTCTATTTGTAAATGCAGTGTGTTGTATTCTTGGATGATTAAAAGAAAACTAATAATTTTGAATACAATTTTGCCAGGAATGAATGACGAAAGACTAACATGAAGGCATAAACATTTTAGTGAAAACAAACAAAATCTATTAGGTTCTTACAGAGCAAACAAAGCTCAATTTCAATATATATTCTAATCAGAGACTTTTAAATATTTAATTTTGTTTTATGTTTACCTTTCCTATAATCTAGGTTTGAGAAGTGAACTGTATGTGTTCACTGCTCATTTCTGGATTTTTTTCTATAACTTAATCTTAACAGGTGGTTGTCTGCATCTTTTTATGCCTTCATTCATTTATTTCCTATACTAGTGTAAAATGATAACCAATTTGTTTACTATTTTAGGGCTATCAGAGACCAAGCCACTACATTGCAACCCAAGGTAAAACTTAGCATCAAAAATGTTATGAAACAAACTTGTTTACACAAAGGATCCCTATAAGTGTCTGGGTTTGTGTTTGTGTATGTTTGTGTGTGTTTGAATTAACTGAATGAAAAACCAGCTCCTATATATACCATTGCTGTTTTTAATTTGTATGATGCAACTCCTTTTATCATAAAAATGAAAGAAAGACTTTTTCTTTTACTTTTTTTTTAATTGAATGTGAAAGAGAAGCTGTTGGTTGTTTGGTTTATTCACAGTATCCCAATATCTTAAGAACGTTTGTCAGCTAATCAGAAGAATTATTTATACCTGATAAAAGGAAAGAGATCTTATGTATACAGTGCATATATCTTTGCAGTATAGTTTGATAGCCTGGAATGCAATAGTACAAAGACCAATATTGTTATAATGAGATATGTACTATCTTCCAGCAATTTCTTGACAAGCCAAGATGACATTAAAGAGGCTAAACAAAGAACTACATGGAACTTAGTCACGTTCATTCTTTGTGGAAAATTAGAATCTTGCTATATAGTGGCACATTGGGGAAATAAAAGTATACTTAAAATAATAAAAAAACAAAAACCATTTAACTATTTCTTTAATCACTGGCCATCTAAAGAAAAACCTACACATCAATTAATTGAAGGGGAAATAAAGACATAAGCTATGTTTGCTCTTTTTACCGAGGTCATATTCTAAGTGTTTCTCATTTACTTTTGGAGTAATTGAGTTAATTGTATATTCTTTAAATTTGGAAAGGCCAACCAAGGTGATAACATGTAGCTCAGTACTTGCTTTTGCAGTTTGGAAATTATAAGATAAGGATGAGACCTTATCTATAAAGAGGAAAGGAAAAAATCTGTTAGTTTAGTTATAAAATTATTTTTTAGAACTTAAAAGTGACTATTTGTGTTAGATTTTAACTTGTCTTTTGGGTTTATTGACATTTTTCTCTTATATTTCAGTTTCTTTCTTAACTACAAAGTGGCTCTAAATCCATAATATTCAAATAAATTTCTTCATAGGTCCAGTTCATGAAACAGTATATGATTTCTGGAGAATGGTTTGGCAAGAACAATCTGCCTGCATTGTGATGGTTACAAATTTAGTTGAGGTTGGACGGGTAAGGGAATCAGATTTGTGTTTTTTTTTTTAACTTTGTATTGTAAATTGAAGTTTTACACAACAGATAATAATAAGATTATGACTGTAAATTCCAATAAGCCAAGTCCCCCCCCATCCAAAAACATAATAGACTTATAAGAGAGTATTATTCAATTAAAAAAAAAAAACGAAGAAAAAAAAAAAACACCTTACAGCCAAGCCTTAATACTTCAAATCGGTGCTCCTAAGTATCTTAATAATTATTTGATTTATCACTGAGTAGTAATAGAAACTTTTACTTCCTACTGAAATTGAATTACACTATGACTCATATATTTCTCAAGACCGATAAAGTATTTTCATTTATTGTGTAACATATTCTTCTGTTGCATTTACCTTTTGTAAATGCAAACCTTATCTTTTTGTTGTGATCCAAATTGTTATTACTGAAATTAAGTCATATTGCTTAATGATCTGCTCACATGTTTCTGTCTGTTATTGTTACCATTTAGGTAAAGTGCTATAAATATTGGCCTGATGACACTGAAGTGTATGCTGACTTCAAAGTCACGTGTGTAGAAATGGAGCCACTTGCTGAATATGTCGTTAGGACATTCACCCTCGAAAGGGTAAGTTACCTGAAAACTCTATCAAAAATATCAGCACTGAACTGTGAACCACAAGATCAGCAGTTCAAACCCACCAGCTGCTCTTCAGAAACCCTAACCAGGGTCGCTATGAGTCAGAATGGACTCAACGGCAGTTAACACAACAACATTATAGGCAGATAGATAAGCAAAATAAGTAAACATACGATAAATTACAAGTGTTATGGATAAAATAATGTTAGAAATGGAAGTAAGAGGTATTGTTGAGTTAGGGTTTGGGATAGTTTACAATTTTGAAAGACTATCAGAAAAGGACTCGTTTAGAAAGTGACATATGAGTAAAGAAATCCTGTGGGAAATGAGGAGGTGAGTCATAGGTTATGTCCAGGGAGAGACTGTTTCTAGGAGAGAAAGGAGTTTAGTTGTCTTGAGAAATGAGTATACTTGTCATCATAAGAAACAGCAAAGAAGCCAGAGTATTCACAGAGGGGTGAGTGAAGTGGGGAGAGATAGAAATGAAGTCCGAGAGGTCACAGGGCCAGATAAATGACGCCCTGTGGGCCACTGTGATGACTTTTGTTTGTAATAAAAGTCAGCTGGGCAGTCATTGGAGGTTTTGAGCACAGGAATAACATGATCTGACTTTTTTTTTATAAACAGGATCATTCAAGTCATACTGATAAAAGACTAAAGCAGGATGGGCCATATAAGATTAAAGTTGAGATTTGGAAACTAGAAAACATAGTGCTGAGGAAAAGCTTCATAGATTTGACCACTCAAAAACATAAAACTTTCTGTATCAAAAGTATTAAAAGATGCACACATAAAAAGAAACTTGGGATTATTAATGTATTTAAATCATATAATTAATATAAATGGATTAATAATAGAACTCCATTAAAATGCAATTGTTAACATGCCTTTTAGGACTGGTAGCCTCAAATACTGATCGACTATTTTGTACTTTAATATTAGCAAGAACCTTATGAAAATTATGATTTTTTTTTAAGGACATGTGAGACATGTTTTCAGAAGTTGCTTATAACATTTAAATTAACATAAATCTACTATAAATCAATAAAGCATTGTGTCATTGGGGCTTTAAATATTGCTATACTTTGACAAAGTTTGTCTTCTATCAATGTGGCTTAAAGATTTTATTTTTTTAATTCTTTTTTTAACTTCAATTGTAATTTGAGTGAAAATAGGATTTTTTTTTTTTTTTTTTTAAACAAGGACTTGGAAAATTAGATTATTGTCATTAAGTGTTGTCAAGTTGGTTAAAACTCATTGTGACCCTGTGTACAACAGAAGACAGCACTCGGTCCTGTGCCATTTCAATGGTTTTCCGTATACTTGAGCCATAATTGCAGCCACCATGTCACTTCATCTCCTTCAGCTTCTTACACTTTTCCACTGACCCTCTACTTTACCTAGCATGATGGCCCTTTCCAAAGATACCTTTCCTGGTGACATGCCAAATACATGAGACAGAGTCTCACAATCCATGCTTCTAAGAAGCATTCTGGTTGGACTTCTTCCAAAACAGATTGATTTCATTTTTCTGAGTCCATGGTACTTTCAATATTGTTTGCCAACACCATAATCCATAGGTATCATTTATTTGGTCTTCCTCACTCAAACTCACCAGCCGTTCCTCCGAAGCCCTATTCAGGGTCACTATGAGCTGAAATGTCTCGATGGTGCTTAGCAACAACAATAACAGCAATTCATTGTCCAGCTTTAATATGCATATAAGGCTATTGAAAATAGCCTGACTTGGGTCAGGCACATCTTAATCCTCAAAGTGAAAAATTATACATTTCCATAAATGCACAGTAATAGCCAAATAGTTAAATTATTATAGACATGACATAGAAATACCATTCTTTATAAATTGTATTTGTAATTAGCAGAAAATGATGTTGAAAAAGTATTAGGGGAAATATTAAATGAAAAGTAATATAATACAGGACAGCATAATGGCAACTATCACATCTAAATAAAATGTATATAAATATTCTTATGTTTTGTTCAGTCCTAATTGGAATATCATTCACTGTTTATTCTTTGTTTTACTATTTGGAATTGGAACAGAGTGGTTGAAAATTATTGTTTGTTTCTTGTTTGGGAAATCATAGATTTGAAAATTACTCAGGAAAATTAAAAATGCTAAAGGAAAATGCACTACCAGATAATAAAATTTACTAAATGGGACCAAACCCCATGCAATCACTGTAGCAAAAATGTCAATATAGGGAAGGCAAAATAATTGTCAAAAATTGCCTTCAAACAATTTATGACCTTTCTCACTAGAATGATCTTAAGAGTAATAAAGACGGTGAATTTTCTATTTCTTGATTTCATGATGGTGTTTAATACTGTGACCATTATAATTATTTGTTGAACCCTGCTTTGCATAGTGTATTGTGCTAGGAATTAAAACATAGAATAGTTGTAAGTAAGACATGATCTCCGACTTCCAAGATCTGGAGGATATTAATCTGTATTGTAAAGAATATACAGATATGCTACTCATCTAAATTTTATTATTTCCTATAATTTTCCTACCTTTTCTAATTGAGCTAAGGAGATGGAAATTTCACAAATACTTCATAGTGGAGTTGGAATTATATAGATTATGTTTTCTTTTCTAAAAAAATGTAATTTTAAAAATAAATTCTTTGCTTCCTCGTCTCTGCTCTCCAAGCTGTGCTACCACAGTCTCCAGGCTTCTTGTAACAAAATGCTTTGAAATGTACATTTAAAGGGTTCTCTCACATTAACCTAAAGGAGAGGAGTACAGCAGTGCTTGCTGAGCTTTTTTCATTTTGTGTTTTTGTTGCTATAAATAATATGCTGTATGCTGAATTATTTCACAGAGCTAAGAAAAACTGTTTGCCCAAAGAACAGTTTAGCTGTCTGTATATTTTCACAAACCAATCTAGAGTGGTACTGTCCTGGAAAATCCCTACATGTTATGCTTCAAAACCATTTTCAACATGGATAAGCAAGGCATTAAAATCTTTTTGTGAGGTGAGAAGCTAGAAAGTTGCTTTTATATACCACTTGAGAACTCAATGCACTGGGTCAATAGGGCAGCATTTTAGCTTCCCCATTTTCCCTAATCATTTCATGTGTTGTCATTCCCAGTAAGGAACAAACTGTCAAGGTATATAAAATTTACCCAGACTTTAAGAATTGAGCAAGACTTCTAATTTTCTTCATTTGGCAATTGTGTGACAATAAAGGTAAGCTCCTAAACCTTGTCAGGTCAGCAAGCTTTTTCAGACAAAAACAAACAGCGTGATCTTGCATATATTTTTCTTTAAATTGTTTTATCGTTGTCCATCAAATCTAGTACTCATGATTATATATATAATGACTTTATTTTAGTTCTTTTGAAAACACTGCTTTCCTTCTTTGTACAGAGAGGATACAATGAAATCCGTGAGGTTAAACAGTTCCATTTCACTGGCTGGCCTGACCATGGAGTTCCATACCATGCTACGGGCCTTCTTTCCTTTATCCGGCGAGTCAAGCTGTCAAACCCTCCCAGTGCAGGCCCCATTGTTGTGCACTGCAGGTGAGTGAGGATCCCAGTGGTGTCAACTGTTTGCAGCCAGCTTGTCTTAGAGTAGGCAGATAAGGCTTTGAAGCCCAAGAACTATTTATTGTGTTTCTACAAAGTCCCAGCTTACATGTATAATGTTATTGTTGTTGTGAAGTGCCATCGAGTTGGTTCCAACCCATTGCGACCCTGTGTAGGGCTTTTGAGGAGTGATTGGTGAGCTTAAACTGCCGACCTAGTGGTTCAAAACTGACTTTGCAGTTTGGCGCATTACCCCACAGCGCCACACCAGGACTACTTCACCTATTATGTTGTTGTTGTTAAGTGCCGTCGAGTCGGTTCCGACCCATAGCGACCCTGAACAGGGTTTCCGAGGCTGAAAATCTTTACGGGAGCAGAAAGCTTCATCTTTCTCCCGCGGAGCAGCTGGTAGTTTCAAACTGCTGACCTTGTGGTTCGCAGTCCAATTTGTAACCACTATGCTACCAGAGCTCCTTTATAGATGAAGTAAAACAGCAGTAAGAGTTAGTTTTTAAAATAGAAACTTTAGAAATAAATGCATTTATCTTAATGTGTGTAGCATTGTCCACAGTTGTGAATGTAAAAAACTCTTTTAATAGCAGTATCTGTGTTGTGTGTGTGTGATTTTTTTGTCACTTTGGAAAATCCCGTATTGTATGAGATGATAGCCTGAAATAGGTTTCTTGCCAATTTAGTAAAATCTCAATAGAATCCCCACTTAAAAAACCAAGTTTGAGACATACAGAGTTTCTAAGTGGTCTAAATTGCCAGAATTTGTGCAGCAAAACAGCAATTTAAGAATTTTTTTTAATAGAAAAAGATAGAAAGTCATCCATCAGAGGACCTTGACAACTACATCCATAAAATCCAGCAAATTTATGCTCATGAAATGTGAAAATTATATCTAGACTTTCTTCTGATTAGAAATTTCTTTTAAAGCAAGCATTCGGAGACATTTTAAAGTACATCACATGGCCTAATTTTAATATGTGACCAGGAAAATAAGTACTGAATCTGAAAAGCTTTTCCTAAATTCTGCACACCATTCTTGTACAACTAGCCCCCACACTACATTATAGGTTATAGGTACGCTTTTGTGGGGTTTTTTCTGTTTTGCTGAAAATTAACCTCTCATAATTGAGTAAAGAAAACATAATTTACTCTCATAATTGAGTAAAGAAAACAGATTGAAATGACGGTGAGACATCGCATAAGGATCAGGTATTACGTACCCTGAAAAGGAAAATCTTCAATTCACTCCTTTTCAAGAAATCTGATGTACTCTTCAATTACTTTCCTGTCTCAAACCCTGGGAAAAGTGATTTAGAAGATGGTAAGGGAGGAAAGAGCTAGAGATAGCTGCAAGGTCTTTTGCTTAAATTTCTAAATATGCAGTGAGTTTAAGAGAAGTGACCAAATCTCTGTAACAAAGGAATAATGTTAATAGCTCATCTAAGCATTTGGAAAATGAGATAAACAGGTTTCAATTCAGGGATTATATGATGTATCACAGAGGATTGTTTTCTTATGAATCACTTGCTTTAGAAATGCTCCAAGATTCTCAGATACTCACTCAACACAGAAGGTTCATTTTCCACTTAAACTCGGGTGTCTCTGGAATTATGGAAACGAAGAAGGTGACTACAGAGTGCATCTTCCCTTGCCAAACAAAGCTCTATCCAGTTTCCTTTATAGACTTACATGGATGCATTTAACTGGAGAAGCATTTTTAAGGGGAGAAATAATCAGCATATAATCAGGTATACTCAGGGATATTGCAGGTTTGGTTGCAGGCCACTGCAATAAAGCAAATATTGCAAGAAAGCAAGTCAAATGGATATTTTGATTTTCAAGTGCATTTATAGAAGTCCTGATACAACACTGTAGGATAAGCACTGACTGCTAACTGAAGGCCACACTGTATGAGGCATCTAAGGAGTGGCTGGTGAGTTTAAACCACAGCCCTTCTGGTTAGTAGTCTAGTGCTGATCTTACGCTACCATACCAGGATGGTTTACACTGTACTGTAGTCTATTAAGTGTACAATGACATTATGGAAACATTTGAAATATTGTGAGAACTACCAAAACATGGCACAAAAACAAAGTGAGCACATTCTAGAGGAAAATGGTGCCGATAGATTTGCTCAATGCAGAATTGCCAATCAACCTTCAGTCTGTAACAAAGACAGTATCTGTGAAGCACAACATAATGAGATATACCTGTTTATTATGATTCAACTTTTTTTTTTAATGTTTTATTATGAATTATGTGATCATTTACATGGGAGAACATTAGTTTTACATTCATCCTATCATATATCATTTCATTGCCATGGTTACAATCCCCTCCATGCATCATCAACCAACCAAAGGTTATATCCTGTAGG
>NW_006408531.1:27003800-27039061 GCF_000296735.1 Chrysochloris asiatica
TGATCTTTTTCCTGTTGGTCTTTCTTTCAAGAAGTATCTTCTGTTCTAGCTGCTCCTGGCTCGGCTGCCGGTCCTTTGAAGTGGAAATTTCCCACCTCTGAAGATTCTGGATACTGTTCAGGATTCCACCTATAGTCTTATGTAATGCAGAGGCTTTGCAGGAAGCCTCATTCACTGGGCACGTTGTAACCCCATTTTAAGTATTCCAATCCGTTATAGGCAGAAGACAGACTTACAAGCTTTCTATGGTGATATTTCTGGCTGTTCCTTATGATTCAACTTTTGAATTGGATAAAAGATAGCACTAAGATAGAGACTATCTGTATCTGGTCAGAAATCATATTCTGCACCTAACAATTTAAAAAGTTTGTTTTTCCTTCAGTTCATTGTTCAAGTTTGCTTTCTGATATAGTTCTTCTCACCTTTGATTCCTTTGCCTTCGCTCCTAGCCATTTAGAACTTTTCTGAATTGTGCCTACTCAGATTTCTCACTGGAAGATTCTGATCTCTATGCCCTTTTTCCCTTGGGTCTTAATGAGTCTATGACAGTAAGCCAGCGTTCTTGCACTTTGTCCTAACACACACTGCTACGGGAGTATAAAAAAAATCTTTCAAACTGGAGTTCAATTTGAAAACATAAACCCACCTCTTAATTCATTACATGAAATGATGTGTAGTAAATTTGTGTAATACTATGTAAGAAAGATAGGGAGCTTTCTTGAATAATATAGATGCATTATTTTTTAAATACAGTTTGATTTTAAGTACTATCCTCTTATTTGGAAGTTTTATATCAAACCTCAGTTTATACCAAAGCAGTTTAGACCAAAGTTGTTTGCATTAAGTGTGTACATGGCATATACAAATTGATTTACCCTTCATTAAATCAAGTTAACTTTCACCTATTTGAAAGTGGTGGTGGTTATGTGCCGTGGAGTCAGTTCTGACTCATAGGGACCCTGTACAGGGTTTCTGAGGCTGTGAATCTTTATGGGAACAGAAAGCTTCATCTTTCTCCCGCGGAACAGCTGGTAGTTTCGAAGTGCTGACCTTGAGGTTCGTAGCCTGATTCATAACCACTACGCTATTTGAAAGTGGAGTAGACCTTAATAAAAGTTACATAGACAGTCATGCTTTCTAGAATTCTTAAGTATGTTTTAAAATTTTGTTTAGTGCTGGTGCTGGTCGGACTGGCTGTTATATTGTGATTGACATCATGCTGGACATGGCTGAAAGAGAAGGGGTTGTTGACATCTACAATTGTGTCAAAGCCTTAAGATCTCGCCGAATCAATATGGTCCAGACAGAGGTATGTTGATTGACGTAGAGTACAATGTTTGTTTGTTGTTGTTTTTTTTTCTGTTGCCTTGTAATGTGTATCAAACAAAAGAGTAGGTTCTTCTTAGTTCAAGTCATATTGGAAAATATCAGAGTTTTTTTTTTCATTAATATTTCCATACTGAAAAAAGTGATATAATCTCTGCCTTTGATATCAGATATGTTTTATTAGAATCATATGAAAATTTTCTGTTTCCTTCTTTTGATAGGAACAGTATATTTTTATTCATGATGCCATTTTAGAAGCTTGCTTATGTGGAGAAACTGCCATACCTGTCTGTGAATTTAAAGCTGCATATTTTGATATGATTAGAATAGACTCCCAGACCAACTCTTCACATCTCAAAGATGAATTTCAGGTATTTGCTATTTTTAGAGCATCATTTATAAGCAACTTATTACAATTTGTACATTATTCATTTTTTAAAGGACTATCTTTTAAATCAAATTTATAACCTTTGACCCTATGATAAGTATAATATAATGCCTGTCTCTTTTATTATACATAATACAGAGTCACTTTTGTATTAATGAGCTCATGTCTGTAATATCTTGAAGGGCAAATAAGTTCAGGCTCAGGGAAGTACATGGGGGGAAAGTATCATAAAAATACACATAAGTCACCATTTGCTGGTGATTTATGTGTATTTGCAACCATATATTCTCATGCAATCTTATGGATTTTGACCTTCTATGTTACTCACACTGTCATAGCTAAAGTTTATGCTACAGATTGTCTCTGAATAGCCCCAAATACTTTCAATGTCTTTAAGACATCCTGAATGTGCATGGCTATGAATTTAAGACCCACAACTGAAACCTGATTCTTTGCCCAGGACTCTTTCCATCACTCCATGGCATAGTTCCTAACGTTGTTGTTGTTGTTATGTGCCGTGGACTCGGTTCCTACTCATAGCGACCCTGTACAGAGTTTCCGAGGCTGTAAATCTTTATGGGAGCAGAAAGCCTCATCTTTCTTCCGCAAAACAGCTGGTAGTTTCGAACTGCTAACCTTGTGGTTTCCAGCCCAATTCGTAACCACTACGCTACCAGAGCTCCTTATATTTCCTAATACAGCATGCCAAAAGTTGCATTTTCCAACTTCATGGAAGGGTCATGATAATGGACCATCTACATTGTTGTTTCCTTGGTTATGCAGTACATTTTGTGTGTCTATGTTATCACACTTTCCCAATTTCTTCTAAGAAAGGGCATTTTGAACAATGTATATTTTGTTTCTTTGTCACTTCTCAGGCTTCATTAGCTTTAACTATAAAGCCTATAAGCCTGTCATAGTGGTAAATGCTATTACTTTGTATAAATCCTTTACTTTCTACTTGACTTCCTAAATACTTCATGGATCTGTGCTGTGTTATTAAACGGGTCAGTCTTTTAACCTGGGATCCATTTTCTTTTTAGACCTTGAATTCAGTCACTCCTCGACTCCAAGCTGAAGACTGCAGCATAGCATGCCTGCCAAGGAACCATGACAAGAATCGTTTCATGGACATGCTGCCACCTGACAGATGTCTGCCTTTTTTAATTACAATTGATGGGGAGAGCAGTAACTACATCAATGCTGCTCTGATGGATGTAAGAGACTGCCCTCTTTGTTAATGTAAAGTGCCTTGAAACCATGAAAAGCTTCATAATGCAACAGAACACTGGCTAGTTTTCTTTTCTGGAAAATTTTAAGTGACCCAAAAAGGAAAAAAAAAATAGAAATTTTCATTGAAATACTTTTTTTTTTTTTCTTTTCTTTTTTGAGAATGACGTTGGATTTCCCTTATAGTGACTCTTAGAACTCTAATTTTATAGCTTTGTTGAAGGTGTGGAGTTTGATTGGGAATTTTTATATTCTCTGCAAAAAGTAACTACTACAGGTGATAGTTTTCATCTTTATTATTTTCAGAAAAGAAAATCCTGTTTATTTCCAATACAGTTAAGAATGAAATTTAAAAAAAAAATTTTAAATGACTACATGTCATATTCTAAAGATGTTTTGTTAATTTTGGAAATTTTTTTCTTTGACACTTATTGTTCCAAAAATTGATCTCTCAGTTCTTTTATTGACCACAAGTTAATAGAGCCTATTGGTAGATAATGTAAAATCTTTGTATTCATTCAGATTACTCTATGGACAGAGAAGGCATAGAAGCATATCCATTACAACCAACCAACTCTCCTCACTCCAATCTTTTTTTTATTTTAAATCTTTAATTTTTTATTTTGGGGGTAAGTGGGTAGAAGTAAGGGGTGATGTTTAGGATTGGGACTATGGCTGTTAGTGGTAATGGTTGGGCAAGGGCTAGGGGTAAGGCTTGATCTAGTTTTTAGTGTTACAGTTAGATTTTTGTTATTTATTTATCTTGAAATTACTTGATTTACTCTTCATTTGGAAGTTCTATAACTACATTATTCCCTCCTTTTACTTTATGGGTATTTTTGCCATTGTTACAACTGTATTTTTGGTTTTCTATTTTCAGTCTTATAAGTTTGTTTAACTTTGCATACTTCTATATCTGAGGTTAGTCTATGTGATATTGTCATGTATCTTAGCTGCAAGTTGTCTGCTGTTGTTGGTTCTCTGTCCAAAGAACTCCTTTTAGTAATTTTATAAAGTTGTTCTGTTTTTTACAAATTCTATTTGTCTGAAAATGAACAAATTTTGCTGTCATATTTGATGGACAGTTTTTTTTTTGATATATGGTTCTTGGTTGGCTTTTGTTTTTTGGCAGAGTTTTATATATGTCATTCCATTGTCTTCTTGCCCGCATGCTTTCTTCTCACAAATCTGAACTTACTTTTATTAGTTCTCCGTTATAGGTAACATTTCTTTTTCCTGAGTTGCTCTCAAGATTCTTTCCTTGCCTTTGGTTTTCAAAAGTTGGATTATAATGTGTCTTGGTGGTATATCCTATTTGGAGTTCCTTCAGCTTCTTGAATGACTATCTTCTTATCTTTCATGATATTAAAGAAGTATTCTTGCAACAGTTCTTGGATAATATTCTCTGGGGTTTTTGCCTCTTCCTGTTCAGGAATTCGTATTACTTATACGTTATTTCTCTTGATAGTGCCCCACATAAATCTTATATTGTTCCTCTAGCAGATGATTATTGAGATTTTTCTTTAAGCTCAGTATTTTGGTTTTCCATTGATTTAATTCTGTTTCTCTTGTTATTTTTAATTCTGTTACCCTTTCATTGTGTTATCTATTTTTTAAGTTTTAGTGTTAATCTTCTGGCTTTTTAGTTGCTGTTTTTGTGTGGTTTCTATTTTTTCTCTTATTTGGTCAGTTTGTCTCCTGAAATTTTCCATACATTTGTCTGTTTTCCTTGATTTCATCTGTAGTTTTCTTGATATCTCACTGTCCATTGAAGTGGCTTAATTCTTTTTCATTCCTTTTCAGGAAACTCTGATACCACTTTGGTGTTATATTTTCTGACTTTGCACTTTGGTCACTTGTTTGAGGCACTCTGTCTTATTTCTTTGTGTAAGCTGAATTTTTCTAACAGACGTTGTTGTGTCCTATTTATAGTTAGTTGAGGACTGTATATTGGTTGCAACGTCTTGAAGTTAGAAGTAGCCAGATGAATTTCCATCTATTTTGATTCATGGAATGGAATGCTATGGTTAATGCATACACCACCTCTCTCCTGGTGGATGTGGTAGAGACCTGAAGTGTGAACACACTGTGTAGCTTAGTTTAGGGCAAATTCATACACCCTCAGAAGCAGGGGTGCTATGCCAAGCACCTGACCCCAGGCAGAGCAGAGGTTGTACAGACATGTCAGTGGCCCCTGGGTTGGCAAAGGCTGTAAGTGGCCACGACCCCAATCTACCAGGAGGGCAAGTGAACAAGGGGGAACTGCACACTCTTGTTGTCAGCCTCCTGCTGCATCCTGTGACCACACCACAGGCTGGCACGTCAACAACCACTTACAAAAGCTTACAATGACCGGGCTGCTCTACACCAGCTCACAGTCTACCTGATTGTCTTTTCTCTCACTGTGCTTGTTCAGCTTCCTCTTCCAGTTGGCACTTAATCCAAATCTCTGCCATATCCTCTGATGCTCAGGTTTCCAGAATCACCATCTGTATCTATTTCACTCAGTCTCCATGCCTTTGTTGCAGAGGATTGGCTCAGTGTGTCTGTTTACTGTGCCAACTTGCCCCAGACTCCCCGACTCCAATCTTAATGACCACAGATGACAGAACATTCATGTTATCAGCATGTTAGCAGCCTTTCACTAGAATAACATGAAAAGAGAGTTTTTAATGATATCTTTATCCATCTTGGTTTGGCTGCCTTGAGAAGAATCAAGAATCTCAGAATTCTGTGTAATAGTTTATCACCTTCATTATGTAAACCCTTTTACCTATGCAACCATAACCAGGAGAAATTAGAAATCAGGATTAATCACTTTTTTTCTAATGATGAGGCTTTTAGAATTGTTCTTATATATATATATTTAAAACTTAGCTACTATAAATTAGAAGCCTGGTGGTACAAACTTGAAAAACCCAAATTTCACTTTTTGTTGTTAAACTTTTTATTGAATATTGAGTGAAGGTTTACAGGGCAAATAATCCATTTTACATTCAATAAATTATATGGCTTGCTTCATCACAATGATTGCAATCCCCTCCAGGTACCATCAGTTAAGAGTATTTGCCTGCATTCATTTTAACTCTTGCATTCCTCCCCGAGTCTTCTGCTACCTTCATCTTTCCTCTTTTTAAATCAGTCTTTTAGTTTTTTATAATGCTTCCTAAAAGAGTCAGACAACACTCACTTGAAAATTTTCCATTCTTGCTGTGATCAGTCTCACCTAACCTTTAATCACATCTGCTGAAATCATACTATAGTCTAATGATACCTTTTCATCCCATTTTAGTTGTCTTCAAAGGCAAATATACTAAATTCAGAGCTAACATACCACATTTATTAATCTCTGAGTCTGGATTTGATGAATGGATGTATGGAAAGATAAAAAAAAATAATACAAGAAAAGGTATTGATGCCTCAGTATGTTTTGTCTTTGGCATTTTTATCACATTTTTCTCAATGTTCAGATTATCTTTTCATTGTAAATACAGAACCTTATACTCTACCTATTCCTATTCTGTGTGACTTTACAAAATACATTACATCAAAATACATTACATAGTTGAACTTTTCTGTAATTTTAGTGGTTTAGTTGGGCCTTCAGAGAAGTAAAGGTTGGTTTGGTTTACAAAACACAGGGCTCTGTGTCCCGTCCCCCCCCCACCCCCACTTTCTACAACAAATCCGTCATTAGTATTAATACGCCATTTTTGTTATGCCTTTTAAGGAAAACAAAATGGGCTGTTGGCATTAAGTGATGGAAAACATAAAATATTAAATCTTGTTCCACATTGTTGTCTCTTTATGTCTATCTTTCCTGATAACTATTTACTCACAAAATGAGTAAATAGTTATCAGTTTGCTTGCCTTACCTTCACATAGATCAGATGTTTAATTGGGAGAAAGCTTAATTGTTTTTTGGATCCTTTCTCATTATCTTCATACCATTGTTTGGTGATATTTACCCCAGTAGCAAGTGTAACTTTGCAATGTCTTGAAGTTAGAAGTAGCCAGATGAATTTCCATCTACTTTGATTCATGGAATGGAATGCTATGGTTAATGTGTTCCAAATGGTGGTAGGCCCAAAGAAGTCCAAGGATCAGTTTCTACACTGATACTAATATAGATGAAAACACTTAAAGAAGTGTTTGAAACCAGTGATTTAGGAAAACACTGCCAATTCTTTTTCATCATTAAGGAAATCTATCACAGGGAACTTCTAGCTTTTTGTTTTGCTTTGTTGCAAATCATTAGCTAATATCACCTGAAAATTTCCATAGAAACATACATGCCTATTTAAGCATACATCATCAATCTGCATGTTTCAGATTCCCAAGACCAGGTAGGTTGAGGTTGAACAAGGCTATGTTCTGTCATCTTGTTTTGCCTATCATCCTAGAAAAAATAACTCTTTTTTTGCGGTCTACTTAGTGCCACATATTTTGCATTTTTGTGGGGTTTTTTTGTTGGTGATTTAGCTGCTTAGAATAGCCCCTAAGTATAGTGTTGTGGTGCTATCTAGTGTTCCTAAGCACAGAAATGCTGTGATGTGCTTTACAGAGAAAATAACGTATTAGACAAATTTTGTTTGTGTATGAATTATAATATGGTTAACCTTGGGTTCAGTGTTAATGAATCATTAGTAAATATTGAACAGTAACTCTCTAAACAGAAGCAGAAAAAAAAATATGTGTTAATCATATAATTTGTTGATCAGATAGCTGTTGTAACCAGAAGCTCGCAGAAACCCCTGTTTCACCTGAAAGAAGTAGTTTAGTATTTATATATAACTGTCAGTAGATAGACATGCACACACACAAACACACACACACTAAGAAATGAGCTTACTTTGTCTTCAGTCTCACAGATAGTGATTACTTTTGGAAAATGGAAATAGTATAAGAGGAACCTAATGAAGTTCTTTCTTTTCCTTTTTTTAAATTTTGGGCCTGTATTTATTCCTCGCAACAAAGTACAAATTTAATTCTTGACTTTAGAATTGTTTACAAAGGTAAATCAAAGTAATACCATAAAATTGAATAATTACAATTGTTTTTGTTGTTGATGTGAAGTGCCGTTGAACCGACTCCGACCCATAGTGACCCTGTATAGGGTTTCCTGGTGAGCTTGAACCACCAACTTTGCAGTTCAAATGGCTTTGCAGTCTGGCACATTAACCCACAGTGCCAATTGTTTTTAGGTGCCATCTAATTGACTCCAATTCATAGCAACATTCTATACAACAGAACAAAATTGTGTCTGAGTCCCTTGTTGCAACCACTGTGTCAGTACATCTTGTTGGGGCTCTACCTCTTTTTCACTGACTCTGCACTTTACCAAGCATCATGGCCTTCTCCAAGGACTGGTCCTTCCTAATAACATCCAAAGTATGTAAAATGAATCTCACCATCCTCATGTCTAAGGAACATTCTGGCTGTACTTCTTCCAAGACAGATTTGTTCTTCTGGCATCCAAGGTACTTTCAATATTCTTTTCCAACATCATAATTCAAGTACATCAACTCTTTCCTCATCTTCCTTATTCATGGTCCAACTTTGATAAGTATATAAGGCAATGAAAATACCATGGCTTGGATCAGGTGCACATTAGTCTTCAAAGTGATATCTTTCCTCTTTAACACTTAAAAGAGGTCTAGTACATACAACAGAATTTTTTTGCCCCCCGTGCAATACATTGTTTGATTTTTTGACTGCTGATTCCATGAGCATTGGTTGTGGAGCAAATTAAATCCTTCAGTCCTTTCTCTGTTTTTCATAATGCATTGATTCAGTATTGGTCCAGTAGTGAGACTCTTCATTTTCTTTACATTGACTTGTAATCTATACTGAAGATTATAGCCTTTGATCTACCTCAGTAAGTGCTTCAAGTCCTTTTCACTTTCAGCAATCAAGGTTGTGTCATCTGTATATAGTAGGTTCTTAATGAGCCTTCATCCAATCTTGATACCACTTTCTCATATAGCCATGTTTCTTGGATTCTTTGCGCAGTGTACAGATTGAATAAGTATCATGAAAGGATATAACCCTTTCCTGATTTTAAACCATTCAGTATGCCCTTATTCTATTCTAACAACTTGGTCTTTGTACAGGTTCTGGAATTACCATTCTTTGCAATGCTATCCATAGTTTGTTATGATCCATGCAGTCAAAGGCCTTTGCATAGTCAATAAAACCCAGGTAAACATCTTTCTAATATTCCCTGATTTCATTCAAGATCCATCTGATGTCAGAAATGATATGCCTCATTCCATATCCTCGTTTCAATCTGACTTGAATTTCTGTAGCTCCTTGTCACTGTACTACTACAACTGTCTTTGAATTACATTCAGCAAAATTTTACTTGTGTGTGATAATAATGATATTATTTTATAATTTATGAAATATATTGGGTCACTTTTCTTTGAAATGGGCACAGATAATGAATCTATCCCAGTCTTCAGGCTTGATAGCTGTTTTCTAAATTTCTTGGAGTAGACTAGGAAGTATTTCCAGCACTATGCTAGTTTGTTGGAAGATTTCACTTGGTATTTTGACTATTCATGGAGATTATTTATCTATTTACTTATTTGACCAGTGCCTTCAGTGCAGCTTGTACTTCTTCCTTTTATACAGTTGCTTTTTTATCCTGTGCTGCTGCTGAAATGATCGTTGACCAATTCTTTTTGATACAGTGACTCTGTGTACCTTCCATCTTCTTTTGATGCCTCATTCATTGTTCAATATTTTGCCCATAGAATCTTTCAGTATTGCAAGTTGAGACTTGAATGTTTTCTTTGGTTCTTTTAGTTTGAAGAATGCTTACATGTTCTTTCCTGTTTGTTTTCTATTTCCAGATCTCTGCATATTTCATTATAATACTTTGCTGTCTCAAGCTGCCCTTTGAAATTTACTATTTAGCTCTTTTACCTCATTATTTCTTCCATTTGTTTTAGCTACTGTACATTTAAGAGCAAGTTTCAGAATGTCTTCAGACATCTATTTTGGTCTCTCCTTTATTCCCTGTTTTTTAAATGACCTTTTTTACTTTATTCATGTATAGCTCTTGATGTCTTCCCACAACTCCTTTAATCTTTAGTCGTTAGTGGTCAATGCATCAAATTTTCCCAGATTTATAATTCATAAATTTCATGTCCTTATAAATGGATTGTTATGGACGTTTTCTTTTCATTTTGATTCATGCTTCATCAACAAATGAAAATCCCAGAAACTTGACACTATTAAGGTTGATTCTGCTTTTAGGAGGCAGTTCTTCCTTTGTTGCACTTTGAGTGCCTTCCAGCCCGAGTTACTCATTTTCTGGTATATTGCCCTGCTATTCATTAGGCTTTCAGAGGTGAATCTCTCAGATATGGACAAAACCTATTCCTTCTTCCTAATTTGTTCTTAGTCTAGAAACTCCTCTGAAACCTATTTACCATGGGTGACCCTGCTGGTATGTGAAACACCAATGGCATAGCTTCCAGCATCACAGCAACACACAAGCCACCAATACACAGCAATCTGATAGACGTTTGGGGGAACAATTGTCCATTTTAGTAGATTCCAGTGGTCTAGATATGTTATTCATGGTTTATGCATCAATGAAATTCAAACTCTATATAAAGCGAGTAGGTTTTATTAGTATATTGAATCTGCTTATGCAACTGATCATGGATTTCCAGTTCTTACATTTCTCCGTTTGCCTTGTTACTTCACAGAGCTACAGGCAACCAGCTGCTTTCATCGTCACTCAATACCCTCTGCCAAACACTGTGAAAGACTTCTGGAGATTAGTATATGATTATGGCTGCACTTCCATTGTGATGTTAAATGAAGTCGACTTGTCCCAGGTTAATTAATACTCATAAATAGCCTTTGGGTACTTGTACACATAAAAAGTAGTAGTAAAATGCTAAAAAATCTGCTTCTCACTACCCTAGTTAGAAAAAAACAATGCTGATTTTCTTTTTCTTTCAAAATTTTGATTATTTAGGGCTGCCCTCAGTATTGGCCTGAAGAAGGGATGCTGCGATATGGCCCTATCCAAGTGGAATGTATGTCTTGTTCAATGGATTGTGATGTGATCAACAGGATTTTTAGGATATGCAATCTAACAAGAGTAAGTCATTGCTTACTTGTTCTAACTGAGCTGAAAACAAACAAGAGTTAAGATCATAACTATGACGAGTTATAATTACCTTCTGATAACATGGAGAACAGCAATAATATGTAATCAGAATCCAAATCAAGTGATCCTCTGACACTTTAATACTTGAATACAATAAGCATGCTAAAAACAAGAATGCCAGGATGTTGGAAGCTAGATTTGCTCGTGAGTTACTAGATTAGTCTTGTCTTTCTGGAAATTTAGATTCAGATGTACTGATTCAATTTAGTTTGATTTTCTATGCTTAGACCCTGAATGTATATAGGCTTATCTCAAGAATGACTGAATTTTTTTTTTTTTTAGTATTTACATCCAGTCCAGAAAAGACTTACAACTGAAAAATAATAACATAGTGATAATAGCATCAACAATAGAGAAACTGTATGTTGGATCAGCAGGACCCTTGTAGAAGAGCTGCATGTCATTATTCTAACTCCTGCATATAAGAAAATCACACAGGCATGCATAGAAATGTAAATCACAGCTGTCACTCCTTCTCTTCCAACCACAATTTCATCTTTCTTAATGTCTCAACATCTGGTTGTGCCCAATTCTGAAGATGGAACCAGTGCTGCTCCTATTAAACCTTTTCCAGGAACAGAGTAGCAACTATGTCCTTCAGAAGTTCTTCTTTCCCTGAAGTGTTGTTGTTGTTGTTGTTGTTTTTTAATGTGCTTTTTATAAAATGACAAATTAAGTTTGGATCTCTCCTTCATAAAAACGATATACTAATAACAGCTGTGTAGATTATACAACCAAATAGCAAGCTAAATTTAAAAAGAAAACATAAGTAACTTCCTTGAAATTGTGTTATTTTTACAAAGAAAGATTGCTCTGTTTTTCACAGTATCAGCTCTATGTTTGCATATTATTTAGGTATGTGATTAAGATTGTCATGTTTCAATGTTTTTCATCAAAATGGTTGTATGTGTGTCTGGTAAATATGTCTATAAGTATATCACTATAAGCAGAAGATAAAATAATATCCAATTCTATTGCTCATTTCAGTAGAGAAAAAAGGAATAACTTCAATCATGTCATAATATTCATGCATATCTTAGATGTTAATTTAAATGGAATCTCATTATGTTTGCACATCTGTTACATTATGGTTCTAGTAATATTTTAGATAAGAAACCAGAGCTGCTGAAGTAAGAGAATAAGATCCATCTGTTTATTAAATTGTTTATGTACATATACATATGTATATAAAATCCTAGGTATTGAAATCTGTATTACATTTATTTTGTTGACATTTTATTTACTTTATTTTTACATTTACTTTAATTCTGTTTGGTGTCACACTTTAGGATAAGCACTGAACTGCTAACTGCAAGTTTGGTGCTTCAAACCCAGCAGCCATTCCTCAGAAACCCTATACAGGGTCGCTATGAGTGAGACCCAACTCAGCGGCACTTAACAACAGCAAGATGGTTGATGTACTAGTCCCTGTCAGTGTATTGGATTATATATTGGGCTCCTAACCTCAAGGTCAGCCATTCAAATCTCCCAGACGCTTGATGGAAGAAAGATGAAGCATTCTGCTCCCATTGAGATTTGTAACTTTGGGAACCCTACACAGGGTCACTATGAATTGGAACCAACTCATTGGCACATAGCAGCAGCAGCAATCCCTGTTAGTGCATGGGTTTGTTTTTTTTTTCAAGTTCTCAGTCTCACTGATACAATATCATTCATTCAGTGAATATGTAGTACACATCAATGGTAAGAGGGTATTGTACTATATGTTAAGTACCGTGGAGTCGGTTCCAACTCATAGTGACCCTGCACAGAGTTTCCGAGGCTATAAATCTTTACGGGAACAGAAAGCCTCATCTTTCTCCCATGGAACGGCTGATAGTTTCGAACTGCTGACCTTGAGTTTAGCAGCCCAATTTGTAACCACTATGCTACCAGAGCTCCTTATTGTACTGTATAGGGCCTGGGTTTTACCAAAAGATGCAGAAGACTTTGCCATATGAAGCATCAGTTCTGATACCTTATATGACTTAATCATATACTGTACCTTACATTTTCATTGGAAAGTTTAAGAATTTGATTCATTCTTTGAACAGTGTTACTCTTTGGAAAGTGTTCTATGTTTTAGTTATAAAAAGTATGTGATTTTTATTTTATCAGAGAAGACAAAAATTAAACAATTGTATGATCATTTATTTATAAATATGATACATTTTAAGCAGAAAAAATACAGAATACAGATTTTTAACTTGATCATCTAAAATAGTTTGGGCGATCAAAAAAGCAAGCAATGTTAAGCTAAAACATATAAAAGTTGGTAGAAGTTATCTGGGAGTATAGTAAATAAATGTCCTAGTTTATTCAGGCCAGACAGGTTTTCTTGGACATATATGTCATTGTGAAACCCAAAAAAATTGTGGGCAAATTGAGATAAGTTGGTCACTCTAGTTTAGAATGTGAAGGGCAAAGAAGAAGAAAGTGTTTTTGGTAAAAGAAACAACATGAGTAAAGATCCTAGGTATAAATGAGCAGAGTGGTACATCAATGGTTTATGTGTCAGAATATTTTAAAGAAAAAAGAAAATAGAGTACCTGTGGGACTTGAGTCCTGGTTTCATGCTCTAGGATAAGCTCTAGATTTCTAACTGCAAGGTCAGCTGTTCAAACCCACCAGCCACTCCTTGGAAGACTCTACAGGGGCCCTATGAGTTGGAACTGACTCAATGGCATTTAACAAACAAAATAAAGCAACTAGACCTAACATTCCTATGAGGGGCTTCAAAAAGTTTGTGGAAATTTTCCTATATTTTAATTCAAAGTCCTCTAATATATGCAGTATTACACCCAACTACAATAGAATACAAGGAGCTCTGGTAGCGTAGTGGTTACGAATCGGGCTACCAACGGTAAGGTCGGCAGTTTGAAATTAGCAGCTGTTCCACAGGAGAAAGATGAGGCGTTCGGCTCCCGTAAAGATTTACAGTCTCAGAAACCCTGTACAGGGTCGCTATGAGTCGGAACCAACTCCACAGCACATAACCACCACCACAGTAGAATACAGATTATTCTTCAGTACACCTGAATCATTCTCCAGAATAAACCATAGTTAGGTCACAAAATAAATCGTCATGAAAATTTACAAGAGTCTTAAATTGTACAAAGCATCTTTTCCAGCCACAGTACAATGAAACTGAAAATCAATAATAGAAATAAAACTGAAAAATTTTCAAGTCTATGGAAATATTTTTATATTTTAAACAACAAATGAGTTAAAGGGAAAAAAAATCATTAGGAAATGAGAAAGCACTTAAACTAATGAAAGTGCAGCATACTAAAACTGGAACGCAGCAAGGGAAATATTCAGAAGGAAGCGTGTACCTAAAAATACCTACATTTAAAAAAGAGGAAAGATCTCAAATCGATCATCTAACTTTTATCTTTAGAAATTTAAAAAAGAAGAGCCAATGAAAACTACTAAAAGAGTATCTTAGGGTGGGTTCGCTAGAAACAAACTCAATTAAGCTTGTTGTTGTTAATTACCGTGGAGTCGGTTCCGACTCTTAGTGACCCTGCACAGGGTTTCCGAGCCTGTAAATCTTTACGGGAGCAGAACACCTCATCTTTCTCCTGCGGAACCGCTGGTAGTTTCAAACTGCGGACCTTGAGGTTAGCAACCTGATTCGTAACCACTATGCTACCAGAGCTCCTTGTCAATTAAGCTTATACATATGTAAATATTGTTGTTATGTGCCATTGAGTCTGTTCTGGCTCATAAAGACCCTGTGAAGGGTTTCTGAGGAGCGGCTGGTGCGTTTGAATTGACAGCCTTGCGATTCAAACCAACCTTAGGGTCCAGCTCCTTATCCTGCAGCACTACAGAAGGACATACATATATGCATGTATATGTTTATAAATCTTTGGGGTTTTGGTATAACGCTATGGGTTAATTGCACTGAACTGCAAAGTTGGTGGTTCAAGTTCACCAGATGCTCCTCGGAAACCCTACACAGGTTGGCTATGAGTTGAGACTGACTCGATGGCACTTAATAACAACAGCATATATTGTCTTTCATGTTGTTTTCCATGTTGAACCACCAACCTTGACCTTGCAGTTCAAACCAACTTTGCAGACCATTGCATTAATCTACAGCACCACACCAGGACTCCGTCTTTGATGTATATATACGTATATATCTTAAAGAAATGACTCATGCAGATGTAGAGTCTGACAAGTTCCAAGTCTGTGGGTAAGATGCCAGGCTGGAGGCTTCTCCTGACTCACATAGCTATAGGGACTGACATATTCAAGATTGACAGGTCAGTGGCTGATGGGGAGACAAATGAATCCAAAGTCAGCAGGTTAAGATTGCAGGCTGCTGGTTTACAGGCGGAAGAGGCGAATGACTCCCAGATTGGTTGGCAGTGAAGCAGGCTACTTGCTCAAATTCCAATCTCCAGAAATGAGATGTTGACAAAAAGCAAGTTAGCTTTGCCAGAAGGTTCATATATATTAAAAGCTGTTGACACCCCTGAGGAAAATGGCTTGCAGTTGATTGACTGCTCATAGCTGACCTCCTCATGAAAATGATTATGCTGTATCAGATCTCATCGTGGGGAATAGTTACATCATAACTGCCAAATACCGAGAATCAAGGCCCAGCCAAGTTGATAACACAACCTTAACCATCACAGAAAGATATAACTACTGTTGTTAACTGCCGTCAGGTAAGTTCCGACTCATAGCGAACTCTGTATAGGGTTTCTGAGGAGTGGCTGATGAATTTGAACTACTGACCTTGTCATTCAAACCGACCTTGTAGTCCAGTGCTTATCCTATAGTTCCATAAAAGGACTTTAGTTGTTGTTGTTGTTACATGCCATTGAGTAGGTACAGACCCATATCGACCTTATGCACAGCAGAACAAAACACTGCCTGATCCTGGGCCAACCTCACTACTGTTACTACACTTGAGTTCATTGATGCTGCCACTTGGCCAATCCATCTCGTTGGGGTCTTCCTCTTTTACTTTGACCCTCCACTTTACCAAATATGATCTCCTTCTCCAGTGACTGGTCCCTCCTGTCTGAAGTAAAACAGACAACGTTTGGCCCTCTTGGCCTCCAAGGAGCACTCTGGCTGCACTTCTTCCAAAACAGATCTATTGGATCTTTTGGCGGCCCATGGCACTTTCAATATTCTCCTCCAACACCATAACTCAAAAGCATCAATTCTTCTAACAGTCTTCCTTACTCATTGTTTAGCTTTCTCATGCATATGAGGTTATTGAAAATAACATGGCTTGGGTCAGGCACACCTTAGTCCTCAAGCTGACATTCTTTGCTCTTCAACACTTTAAAAAGGTCTTGTGCAGCAGATTTGCCTAAAGCAATACGTTGTTTGATTTCTTGACTGCTGTTTCCACGAGTGTTGATAGTTGATCCAGGAAGAAGTAAGTCCTTGACAACTTCAATCTTTTCTCTGTTGATAAGAATGTAGTTTATTGGTCCACTGGTGAGGATTTTTATTTTCTTGACATTGAAATATTATCCATACCGAAGGCTGTGCTCTTTGATCTTCATCAGTAAATGTTTTAAGTCCTCTTCACTTTCAGCAAGCAAGGTTGTATCATCTGCATATTGCAGGTTGTTTATGAGTCTTCCTCCAATCCTGATGCTATGTTTTTCTTAATATAACCCAGCTTCTTGGATTATATTAAGTTGAATAAGTATGGTGAAAGAATACAACCTTGTCGCACACCTTTCTTAATTTTAGAAATTCAGTGTTCCCATGTTCTGTTCTAACAACTGCTTCTTGGTCCAGGTACAGATTCCTCATAAGCACAATTAAGTGTTCAGAAATACTCATACTTCACAATGTTGTCCATGTCTTGTTGTGATCCACGCTATCAAAACCCTTTGTGTAGTCAATAAAGCATAGATAAACATCTTTCTGCTATTCTCTACTTTCAGCCAAGATCTATTGGACATCAGCAATGATATCCCTTGTTCCACAGCCTCTTCTGAATCTGGCTTGAACCTCTGGAAGTTCTCTGTCAATGTATGATTGTAGCTGTTTCTGTATTACCTTTAGCAAAACTTTACTCACATGGGATATCAAGAGATTGTCCAATGATTTCCACACTCCATTGGGTCACCTCTCTTTGGAATGGGCACAAATATGGATCTCTTCTAATCAGTCAGCTAGATAGTTGTTTTCCAAATTTCTTGGCAGAAATGAGTGAGTGCCTCCTGTGCTGCCTCACTTTCTTGAAAGATTTCAATTTTTATTGAATCAATTCCTGGTGCCTTGTTCTTTGCCAATTCCTTCAATACACCTTGGACTTCCTCCTTCAGTATCATTGGCTCTTGATCATATGCTACCTCCTGAAATGATTGAATATTAACCATTTTCTTTTGTTACAGTGACTCTGTGTATTCATTCCATCTTCTCTTGATGCTTTCTGCATCATTCAATAATTTGCTCAGAGAATCTTTCAATAACAAAATCGAGGCTTGAATTTTTTTCTTCAGTTCCCCAAGCTTGAGAAAAGCTGAGCGTGTTCTTCCTTTTTGGTTTTCTGATTCCAGATCTTTGCACATTCTGTTGTAATATTTGGCTTTATCTTCTTGATCTTTGAAATTTTCTGTTCAGCTCTTGTACCTCCTCATTTCTACTGTGGTTTATGTGTTGCTGTGATTTTGAAAGCTATGCCACAAGTATTTTAAATACCAGCAGGGTCACCAATGGTGGGCAAGTTTCAAATGAGCTTCCAGACAAAGACAGACTAGGAACAAACAGTGACAAACTACTTCTGAATATTTAGCCACTGAAAACCTTATGAATAGCAGACAAAAGGACTTTAGTAGAGATCAGTAAATCTAGAATTTTTAAAAAGAGAGAGATAAAGGAAATTAAATCAGTATAACCAGAAGTTGGTTCTTTGAAAAATAACTGTTAAAATAGAGTGAAAAGGAAAAATGATGATACAAATAGCTACAATAAGAAATGAGAAAGTGGCTATTACTGCCAACTGTTCAGATACAAAAAGGATTATAATACTATGGACAATCTTATGTCAACAAGCTGTGTAATCTAGATGAAATGGACAAATTACTAGAAGCGCACAAAATAATTAAATTGACACAAGAAAAAAATAGAAAGTCTCAATAGATCTATAACAAGTAAAGGAATTAAATCAGTAATCAAATACCTTCCAACAAAGAAAAGTTCAGAGCCACATTGCTTCATTAGGAATGTTACAAAATGTTGAATGCAATAACACCGTTCCTTTTCAAAATCTTTCAAAAATATAAGATAAGTGGATACTTTTAAATTAATTCTATGAGGCCAACATTACCCTTATGCCAAATTCAGATAAAGATACTACAAGAAAACTATAATATTTGTAATGAATATAATGTAAAATTCCTTAACAAAATAGTAGCAGACTTACTCCAAGAGCACAAGGTTTATATACTATAACTATGTGGTATTTATTCCAATAATGCAAGGGTGGTTCTACATTAGAAACTCCATAAATGTAATATACTACATTTGTCATTGTTGTTGTTAAGTGAGATCTAGTTGATTCCGACACATAGCAACCTTGTATAGGGTTTCCAAGGAGCAGTTGGTGAGCTTGAACCGCCGACCTTGCAGTTCAAATGGCTTTGCAGTCTTACTAGAACTAAAATAAAGAATTATATGATCATCTCAATTGATGGAGTAAATGCATTTAACAAAATCCAATACCCTTTCTTGAAAAAAATTCAGCAAACCAAGAACAGAGAGAAATTCCCCAATGTATGCTAAAGGCCATTACAAAAAACTTACAATGAGCATCATATCAAATGGGGAAAGAATAAGTTTTTTTCCTTCTAAGATCAGGAACAAGACAAGGATGACTACTTTGCCCGCTGCTGTTAAGCATTTTACTGTAGACCTAGCCTTATAAAAGCTGTAAGTCATTTCTCTTACTTTTAAAGGTAAAAGAAATAAAAGACAACCAAATCAGAAAGGAAGAACTAAAACTACTTTATTTTCCCAAATGACATGATCTTATATCTAGCATCCTATATATAGGAAATCCCAATGAGTTCATAAGAAAGCTAGTAGGGTGATAAATGAATTCAGCAATTACAGGGTACATCATCAGCACACACACACCAAAAGGTTGTTTATATTTGTCAGCAATGAACAATCTGAAAAAGAAAATAATAATCCAATTTTTATTATCCTCTAAAAGAATGTCCTTGTTGTTGTTAAATGCCGTCGAGTCAGTTCCAACCCATAGCGACCCTGAACAGGGTTTCCGAGGCTGTAAATCTTTACAGGAAGCAGAAAGCCTCATCTTTCTTCCATGAAACAGCTGATAGTTTCAAACTGCTGACCTTGTGGTTCGCAGCCTGATTTGTAACCACTACGCTAACAAAGCTCCTTAAAGAATAGGTACCTAAAAATACATTTAATTAGGGAGATGAAAGACGTGCACTGAAAACTACAAAATGTTGCTGAAAGAAATTATAGAAGACCTAAAGAAATGGAACAGGACCTCATGTTCATGCATTGAAAGACCTAACATGTTAAGATAAAACCATGCTAAAACAGTCCCATACATGAAAATTAACTCAAAACATGGCAGTGATCTAACTATAAGAACTAAACAGTAAACTCTTAGGAAAAAATACAGGGTGAGCATTCATAACCTTTTGACACTAAGTTCTAAGATATGAAATCAAAAGCACAAGCAAAGCATGAAAAAAAATGTTGTATTTCTTTAAAATTAAAAAAAAAATCTGAGTCAAAGATTTTATCAAGAAAGTAAAGGGACATCCTACAGACTGGCATAAAATTGTAGGGAACCTTATATTCAATAAAGCTTTAATATTCAGGAGTATAAAGAACACCAACAACTCCACAGTAAAATGATAACCCAATTGAAAATGGGCAAAGTACTTAAATAAACATTTCACCAAAGAAGACAGATGATCAATAAGGCCATAAATGACCCCCAACAACATTAGTCATCAATGAAGTGCAAATCAAAAGCACTGGGATGGATATTGGAGTCCTGGTGGCACTGTAGAATAAGCACTGGACTGCTAACCCTAAAGCTGTGGTTCAAACCCAGTCACTATGAGTTAAGACCAACTCAACGGCACTTAACAACAACAAGATGGTTATTTAATCCACCACTTATCTGTCAGTGTACCATACTGCAGTGGCTAGTGTATTACTATGAAGCTGAAAGCTATGCCACTGGTATGTTAAATACCAACAGGATCACCCATGGTGAGCAGATTTCAGCAGAACTTACAGACTAAGACAGACCAGGAAGAGGCAGTGGCAGACCATTTTTGAAAGGTTAGCCACGGAAAGCCTCATGAATAGCAGGGAAACATTGTGTGGTATAATGACTGAAGACGAGTCCCTCAGGTCGGAAAGCACTCAACATACAACTGGGGAAAAGCTACTTCCTTAAATTACAGTTGACTTTAATGATATGGATAGAGAAATGCTTTGGGGACCTTCATTTGCTGATGGAACACAATTCAAAATGAGAAGAATCAGTGGCAAACATCCATTAATAATCAGGATTGTTTATATACAATAATCATGTTTTTCATATGTAAATTGAGGCTGAAACTGAAGAAAACTAAAGCAAGAGTGAAAATATAGCTTAAGGTACTTCTCACCTAAATTTAGAGACCCTCTCAAAAACAGATTTGACATATTAGACACTAATGACCAAACCCAGAGGAATTGTGGAATGACATCAATAACAACATGCACAAGGAAAGAAAAACATAAAAAAGACAAGAAAGAAAGAAAAGACCAAAATGGATGTCACAAGAGTCTCTGAAGTTTGTTCTCAAATGTATTGAAGCTAAAGCAACTGGAAGGAATCCAATGATGTAAAAGAGTTGAATAGAAATTTTCAAAGGATAGCTCAGGAAGACAAGGTAAAATATTATAATGAAATGTGCGAGTTAGAGTTAGACAGCCAAAGGGGAAGAACACACTCAGCATTGCCCAAGCTGAAAGACCTAAAGAAAAATCAACCTCGGAGTAGCCATTTTGAAGGACTTTATGGGCAAATTCAACCACACATCTGTCAGTTTGTCACACTGTGGTAGTTTATGTGTTGCTGTGATGCTGGAAGCTATGCCACCAGTATTTTAAATACCAGCAGTGTCACCCATGGTTGACCGATTTTAGCAGAGCTTCCAAAGGCAGATTAGGAAGGAGAGGTGAACCACTTCTAAAACATTTATTGTTGTCATTGTTGTTAAGTGCCATCAAGTTGGTTCCGACCCATAGCAGTCCTGTATAGGGTTTCCTAGGAGCAGCTGGTGAGCTTGTATTGCTGACCTGTGGTTCAAGCCGACTTTTCAGTCTAGCACCTGAACCCACAGTGCCCCACCAGGACTCCACTGCTTGTGAGCTTGAATCACCAACCTTGTGGTTCAAACTGACCTTTTAGTCCAGCACATCACATCAGGACTATGATTAGCAAAAATTAACATTGTCCAACATAGTGCCAGAAGATGAGTCTCTGAGATTGGAAGACATCAAAATATGACTGGTTAAGAGCTGTCTCCTCAAAGTAGAGCTGACCTAACTAAGCAGCATGATGTGAATAAAATTTTTGGAGTCTTCATTTGCCGGTGGGACACAACTCAAAATTAGAAGAAACAGCTGTAAACATCTATTAATAATTCAATGTGGAATATATGAAATATGAATCTAGGAAAACTGAAAGTCATCAAAATGAAATGGAACATATAATGGTCAATATCTTAGACATTAGTGAACTGAAATGGACAGGTCTTAGTTTGAATCAGACAACCTTATAACTTACCATTCTGAGAATATCAAACTGAGAATGACATCACATTCATTGTCAAAAGGGCATTTCAAGATCAATCTTGAAGTAGAGTGGAGTCTGTGGTAGGATCATGTCTATACAAATACAAGGAAGACCAGTTCATACCACTGTTACTCAAATTTGCACACCAGTCAGGGGTGCAAGAAGATGCATTGACAACCAGTGATATGCAGATGACACAACCTCCCTTGCTTGAAACTGAGAGGATAATGAAGATTAAGGAATCTTCATCATCAGCCTGCCACATGGATTTCACCTCAATGTAAAGAAAACAAAAATCCTTACTACTGGACCAATAAACATCGTCATGATAAATGGAGAAAAGATAGAAGTTGTCAAAGATTTCATTTTACTTGGATCTATAATTAAGGAGTCCTGGTATGGTGCTACAGGTTAATGCGCTGGATTGCAAGGTTGGTTTGAACTGCAAGGTTGGCAGTTCAAGCTCATTAGCTGCTTCTCAGAAACCCTATACAGGATTACTACTGTGACATGGAACCAACTTGATAGCACTTACCAACAACAACAACAACAATCAAGGCTCATGAAAATAGAAATCACAAAATCCAATGACATATTGCATTAGGCAAACCTGCCAGAAGTACAAACAGATGTGTTTCAGAAGAAGTATGGTTAGATTGCTCCTTAGATGCAATAATGGTGAGACTTCATCTCTCACACTTTGAACATGTTGTCAGGAAGGACCAATCCCTAGAGAAGGACATCATGTTTGGTGAAGTGGAGGGTTGGTGAAAATGAGAAAATACTGTTAGTGAGAAAATGGGTCACAGTAGCAGTAATAAATAACAATTGTGAGGATGGTGTAGGACCATGCAGTGTTCTGTTTTATTGCATGTAGGGTCACTGTGAGTCAGAACCTCCTCCAGGACACTTAACAACAGCAATGGGATGACTGTAAAGCACAACTGGTAACTGTAGGATAAGCACTGAACTGCTAACCTCATTTCAAACCCACCAGTTGTTCCTTGGAAACCCTATACAGGTTCATTAATAGTTGGAACCAACTCAACAGCACTTAACAACAACAGTACATGAGTCAAAATGGACTGGATGGGAGTTGGTTTGCTGGCTTTGGAGAATAGACATAATCAGAAAAATTGAAAACAGTAAGTGCTGGGTAGGATAAGGAGAAACTGGAAACCAATCCATCACTGATAGGAATGTAAAATGGTACTGTTGAAAACAATTGCATGATCACTAAGAAGTTAAACAGAATTACCATATAACCAGAATGCCATTCCTCGGTGTACGCTGAAAAACTTGGAAGCAGAGACACAAACATAATTTAAACAACAATGTCCATGACATCATTATTTATATATAGCAAAAAGGTGGAAAGAAGTCATGTCCATCATGACTTACAATGTCACAGGTTGAATTGTGCCCCCCAGATAAATTATGTATCCATTTAATTATGTCCCCCTCCCCTAAATATGTATCTGCTTGACTAGTTCATAATTCTTAGTGGTTTGGTAGTTATGAATAATATAATGTGGTAGTTATATGATGATTCCCCATGATGGGATCTGATACCATACACAAATAAAAGGATGAAGGATGGCCAACAATACTCTTGGAGTCCTAGTGTGGCACTTCAGGATAAACACTGGACTGTTAACAGCAAGGTCATCAGTTCAAACCTACCAGCTGCTCCTAAGAAATCCTATACAGGATCACTATGAGTTGGAACTGACTCAGAGGCACTTATCAGCAACAGCACATACCCTTAATCCCATCACAATCCTGAGCCAAAAAGAATTTCCCATGGATGTGATCTGCAACAGTTTCAATCTTACAAAACTGAAAGGACAAAGAAGTGAGCAGAGAAAGAGGAATCTACTACTATGGAGACAAAAGAGCCAGATGTGGAGTATGTCCTTTGGACCTGGAGTCCTTGCCAAGACACACAAAGATTTCCAAGGATTTGTTAACCTACAGATGCTAATCTCAGACAAAGACCATTCTCCAGAGCCAGCACTCTGAATTAACCCTTTGACTGAGTTGAGCCTCCTAAACTGTGAGAGAATCAATTTCTGTTTGTTAAAGCCATCCACTTGTGTTATTTCTGTTAAAGCAGCACTGGATAACTAAGACAGATGCAGAAACAAACTGTGGTATATGCATACAACTGATTATTATTTTGCCAGAAAAATTAGTATAGTTTTGATGTATGGTACAAAGTGGATGAAACTTGAAAATGTTATGCTCAGTCAAACTATCCACAAAAAGACAAGTAATTGTATGATTTCATTTATATGACATATCTAGAATAAGCAGGTATATAGAAACAAAAGCTTATTAAGAGTTATAGGTGTTGGTAGCAAAGGAAATGGAAAATTCTTGCTCAAAGAGTACTGGAATACTGAACAGTGGTTAAGGATGATGAAACCCTTTAGGAAATAGTAGCAATGGTGTCACAGTATGGTGTATGTAATTAATGTCACTGAACTGTACACTTAAAACCTGGTTACAATGACAAATTTTGTGTTACATATATATTTTTTTTGGCCACAATAATTTTTTTAAAAAAAATATTAATGAGTCTAGAATATAAATAACATGTGATAATGAAGGGAAACTTGAGGAAGCAAATGGAGCTAGATCACAGATGAATTTTTAAGCCATGGTAGGCATTTGGATTTTGTGTTAAGATCATTCATTGTTGTTGTTATTGTTGTAAACTGTCACCTAGTTGGTTCCAACTCAGCGACCCTATATAGGGTTTCCGAAGAGCAGTTGGTCAGTTTTGAATTGCCAGTCTTGCAATGCACAGTGCACTGCTGATCCTACAGTGCCACACTAGGGGTCCAAGAAGAAAGGCTTTGCTGACTGGGTATTGGACCCATGTCATGGCAGTGACAGCATCAAATCCTAACCATTAGACAACCAGAGATCATTTGTTATTGTTGTTAAGTGCCATAGAGTTGGTTCTGACCCATAGTGACCATGCATCGGGTTTCCAAGGAGCAGTCGGTGATCTTGAACCACTGACCTTGCGATTCAAATTGACTTTGCAGTCCAGCCCAGTAACCTACAGTGCCACACCACGACTCCCAGGGATCATTTAGAAGTCTTAAAAGCAGAGGAATGGCATGGTCTTATTTACATTCAAAAGGATCATGATGGCTGCAGTATGATGAATTAGAAGGAGATGAAAGCTTATTCAAAGAAATCAAATAGGAGGAAATATAGAACTCATGTGAAGGATGATTGAGAGGTACCTTGCAATGGTTACAGTACAGATGAATAGATGGAAATGCACTCGAAAGTTATTTAGGAAGTATAATCTTAAGAATCGTTTATTTAATATGTGGCACGAGGGAAGTGACCAATACAAAGGGTGAGTCGTGTTTCTGTGTCTGTAATGTAACACATTTCTGTACAATGCACATAGTTAGGACTCATAGCTACTAGACTTAAATGTCACTTATATGCTGGTATTGATTAAGATGCACAACTTATTTTTTGGTAAAAATTACAGTTCCAACTCGTTTACTTGAAAATATTTTTCCTCTACAGCCACAAGAAGGTTATCTGATGGTGCAGCAGTTTCAGTATTTAGGGTGGTCTTCTCACAGAGAAGTGCCTGGCTCTAAACGGTCATTCTTGAAACTGATACTCCAAGTAGAAAAATGGCAGGAAGAATGCGAGGAAGGGGAAGGCAGAACCATCATCCACTGCCTGTGAGTATGGCAACTTGGGCTGGACCTTCAGGGAGTCTTATTGCTCATTTCTTTAGTAAAATTCACATTTTAAAAAATAAGTATACCTAGTATATCTATCTACCTCTAAATATATATAGATATCTATATGTATATAGATATAGATATATTATATACTAACAACCCTAGTAAGTAACTACATACAAATAAGCCCATTTTAACTTGCTTATCAGGTAATTTGACACTGTCTGGCATGTATCTTATTGTTGATGAGTTCCATCAAGATGGTTTTGACTCATAGTGACCCTCTGCAGAGTTTCTGAGGAGTGGCTGGTGGAGTCGAACCACTAACATTTTGGTTAGCAGTTCAGTGCTTTATCCTACAGCACCACACCACAACTCTCTAGAATACCCTAGTTTGTTTGTTCTTTGAAATCTCATGATTCTATAATTAACTACTAATTTAATTTTTTTCTGTTTTTAACAAAATATAGGTGATTATATAGTGGTTTTATTCTTTTAACTATTTTGAACTTTATTCTGAACCACTTTTGTGATTTACAGATTCCAAATATATTGAAATCTCTCAGTATCTCAAGGTGCCCAGATTCCTCTGGGTAAACTACCAGGATGAGGTTACCACCTGTTTCAGCCCCCACTGCCCTCTATACATACATGCACAATTCCACTCAAGCCTAAATCAAACTCACTAGCTCTGGTAGCATAGTGGTTACGAATCAGGCTGCGAACCACAAGGTCAGCAGTTCGAAACTACCAGCTGCTCCGCTGGAGAAAGATGAGGCGTTCTGCTCCCATAAAGATTAACAGCCTCGGAAACCCTGTGCAGGGTCGCTATGAGTCAGAACCGACTCCACGGCACACAACAACAACATGATCAAGTAGATTCCAATGACCACAGTTTATACCCACCAGTTGCTCCTCAGAAACCCTATACAGAGTCGCTATGAGTGGGAACCAACTAGCTGACACTTAACAACAACAACAACAACCCTATAGGCTGGAGTAGAACTGTCCCATACAGTTCCAAGGCTATACTCTCTACTGAAACAGCCTGTCACATCTTTCTTCCATGGAGTGGCTGGTGGGTTTAAACTGCTGACCTTCCAGTTAGCATTCAAGCACTTTAACCACCGCAAAACCTAGGCTTCTTCACATTGTTGTTGTTAAGTGCTATTGAGTCAATTCCTGCTGAACCCTGTATGGGTTTCTGAGGCTTTAAATTTTTGCAGAAGCCAAAAGCCTTATCTTTTTCCCACAGACCAGCTGGCAGGCTCAAACTGTAGACCTTGTAACTCATAGTACAGTGCTTATTGTATCATGATGCAAAATTAGGAGGCAAATTAAAAAAGAGAGAGAGAGTATGTTTTCTTTTCCCAAATATATGATGGCCAATAGTCACCAAATGTAGCTATCTAAAATGTTTTTGCTTTTTTTGCTTTCAGAAATGGTGGTGGACGGAGTGGCATGTTCTGTGCTATAGGCATTGTTGTTGAAATGGTCAAACGGCAAAATGTCGTTGATGTTTTCCATGCAGTAAAGACATTAAGGAACAGCAAGCCAAACATGGTGGAAGCCCCGGTGAGTCACAGAACCTTCCTTATACTTACAAGGGATCTTGGAGACTACTTAGTCTTATACTGTACTTCATACATATGTGGGGAATCAGGTGTATAAGTGTGTCTTTATGGGGATTTTCTTATCTCACTTGTGAGTTGTTGAGTATCTTCTTCTACCCACATATTACATTCAACTGGTAGTGGTGCAGAAAACTATTTTCATTTAATTTGGGAAAAGTATAGTTTTGTTTTTTCTGTCACAGTTGAGTTTCGCTGCAATAACCATTGGTAAATCGCTCTGTAATAAGACTGGACTACCTGCTCTCTAGCCTTTGTTCTTGTTCATTTTTATTTCTTAAAAATTATTTTATTTCTTAAATAAATATTAATAAGAAAAAAGGCTAGAGAGCAGAGTCTAGTCTTATTACAGAACCATTTGCCAAAGGTTATTGCAGCAAATATCTGCTGTGATAGGAAAAAAACACACATATTTACTTTTCCCAAATTAAATGAAAATAATTTTTTGTGCCATCAGTAGTGGTACATGAGCCCTAGGTGTAGAGTTACAGGATAAGCACTAGACTGGTAACTGTAAGGTCAGCAGTTCAAAACCACCAGCCATTCTTGGAAACTCTTTACAGGGTTGCTATGAGTTGAAAATGATGTGACAGCAAACTAAAAAACATACTCAAAAACAAAAACTGGTAAATCATGTGATCTGAGGCTGTATGGGCATTTTAGGTATCTAGGGAGCTCTGGTAATGTAGTGGATTAAAAATTGGGTTGCTAACTACGAGGTCAATAGTTGGAATCAACAAGTTGCTCTGCAGGAGAAAGATGAGGCTTTCTGCTGCCAGAAAGCTTTACAGTCTTGGCAACCCTATGAAGAGTCGCGTGAGTCAGGACCAACTCAGTGGCACACAACCACCACTGCCACCAATATTTTTCAAGATAACTGAAATTTAGTTTAGTCATTATCTCTAATTTTTCATTTCAGAATCAAGTTATAATGGTAAACTTGCTTCATTGACAGTTTTTAACTTTTATCTGTTTTGAAGTCTGGGAAACTACAGAGACTGTAAAGTAGTTTTCATTTACTATCAGTTAAAACTCGTGGTTAGATAAAGAAAATGTATAGTCAGTAATGAAAAGAATAATTCCTTTGACTATTTGATCCTTTACTTAGGGTGGTTGGGGTGGGGACTGTGAGGTGGACTGGATCAAGTTATTACTTGATCAATAGATTGGAAACCTGAATGAAGAACAGTTAGATTCTCAATAAAGTCCCTGTAAATATTAAGTAAATGCCAAACTAATCTTGCTTTACCTCAGCTGGACTCTTTTTGTTGCTCTGCTCATGTACATGTCTATGAATTCCTGAATATGGGCTAAGGAAGATGAACTGAACCAATAACTCAATATTGTAACACTTTATCTCATTGGGGAAAACCATGTGTGTGGCACATCTGGCTGTGTACGTTCTAGATGTGTGGATTTTTTTTTTTTTTTCTGGGTCAGAGCATGAAATTTGTACAGATAACACACCATGCGTATCTCTACAAAAACACCACTGGCATTGAGTTGATGCTAATTTATAGTGATCTTATAGATCAGAGTAGATCTGCTTCATAGGGTTTCCAATACTGAAAATCTTGATGGAAGCCGAATGTATCTTACTCGTGAGGACTGATTGGGGGGGTTGAACCACTGACCTTTTAGTTAGCAATTAAGCACCTTAAACACTGTACTGGGCTTCAGTAATGTTAGAGTGCTATGTGTAAAAGATCCTGCCTTCCTGGAATAGAAATAACAATACAGTTTACTACTACTGTATCCTGTTTCAGACCACCATCAAAGAAATGTTTACTCCTAGAATGTTGAACTATTGTCATAGAGGATATAAGTGGATGCAGCCACCTGCTCATGGGAATCAGTACCAGCTTTATTTTAGCCAATGCTAAGAAGCCACGGTGATGTGGCATTGTATAATCAGCACTGGACTGCGAACCACACAGTCGGCAGTTCATATCCACCAGCTGCTCCTCAGAAACCCTGTACGGGGTTGCTATGAGTTAGAATCAACTCAACAGCACTTAACATGGTGCCCTGGTAGCACAATGGTTAAGCAGTTCAACTGCTCTACTAACCAAAATATTATATAGCTCTAGTGCACAGCATACAATATCTTACTCACTCTGCTAGTGGCATTTGCTAATTGATACTTTGAACATTCCTTATGATAAACCTAAAAACTAACCCACTACAATTGAATCAATTCCAATTCATAGCAACCCTATATAGGGTTTCCAAGATGGTGTAATTTGTAGACTATGGGAGGGAACCTCTGCTTATTTGCATAATACTTTCTAAAGTTCCCAATAGTACAGACCACAGTGTTCTTATGATGCTTGCATTTGTTAGGACTCACAATATCAAAACACAACCAGAGTGTTTATAAAATAAGAGATAATAGGTATGCATATGCTGGGTAAGAAAGTTAAAATTCTCTTAACACATTTAACTTTGAAAAAGATAAATGTCTGTGGGTTAAAAACATATGTGTGGTGGGATCGGGTCTGGTGCAGCTGTGTAGTTAGTCACAGAAAAGTGAACCAGAAAAACCAAGACATCATTGTTGCTTACCCTACACTTATCAAGATGATCAGATAACTAAAATGAGCAATTCAATAAACCTTTAAAGCATTTTCACCACTTCCTGCGCCTGGATTGCTCACACAAGATATGCAGTGCTTCCTGAGGCAAAAGTTGAAGAGTTAGTTTATACTGTTTCATTTTTATGAGTGACAGCAGACATCTGCCCCTTCTCACATCCCTTCTACACCACACTGCGCTTCTGCAGTTGATTGTCATTATCGGGTTTATTATAATTATCTGGACAAGATGATGTTGGTTTCAACTGGGTTGCTGGCAGTGGAAATGGAGAAAGAGATGTGAGGGGTTTGAAGGAAGAATTTTCAGCTTTCTTATAGCTGAATGGCTGTTAGTTATGTCTTTAAGCATTTTACTATGCAAAGAAAAATTTTTAAATGTAAACTTTGTGATTTTCCCTCAGACCAAACCTTATTAAAACAATCAGAGCAGCCGCTCTTAGCCTAAGAAATCAGTGGTTGACCTCCAAATCTAACCCTTGCTCCCCACCTTTAGTTTGGAAAAGAGAAAAAAAACAAAAACAAAACAACAGGGTAAACTTTGCCATTCCAAATAGCTACTATTTCTTTTACATTCTACATTCGTGTCCCATAAATTCTGACTAAACATACCAGCCTCTAATTTGTGTTTAGCCAGGGTTAATGATTATTTCAGTGTGCTGTTGAGTTGAGCTGACAAGTATGCTAAGAAAATTTAGAGTGTAAACAAAATCTCTAGAGACCTGTTAAAAAGATGTAGCTGTTTCAAGCAATTTTGGGCTCTTTAGATGTACTTGCCACAGTGGTAGACTGATTTAGGTCACATCTACTTGATAATTAGGGTAGGACCTCTTGGAAAGTTTGATTATCCCAGTTTATTGCTGGAGACACCTGGAATCTCATTCAAAATAATCTGCCTTTTAAATTGTCAACAGTTTCATCTACTTTGAGAACATTTTAATGAGTTCCATATTATCATCATTTGGATTTTATAAATTCTTTATAATGGAGTAATCGAGAGAAGGTGATTGCAATCAAATGTTTTATTGTCAACCAAGTTGTCTTAAATTTATAAAAGCAGAAGAAAGAAATCTTCAGAGAAAAAGGCTCAGAAAATTTAAGAACCATTAGTCATTCCTAAAGATTATTTACTCTGATGAATCAAAAATAGAAGATGGCAGATAAAAATGGCTTTTCTAAAATAATGTGCAATGTGGCAAAGAATATTTGCACATGTTCATTGTAGCATTACTTACAATAGAAGAGAGAGAGAGAGAGAAAGAGAGACAGAAAGAAAGAGACAACCTAACAGATAATCCATGTGATAGATTTTTGGATAATATAGAAACTGTGTTACAAAAGAAATGTTTAATAACATGGGAAAAGACTCAAATATTAAGCAAAAGATAGCAAAATATAAAATTCTATTCTGAAATATATACAATTATATTTATTCTGAAATAATTATAACTGTATTTCAACCTTGCATAAAAATACACTGAAACAAAATAAATCAAGATTTTAGCAGCAGTTGCTTCTGAGAATAAAATTATATATAGAAAGACTTTTCCTGATTCTTTGTATTTTTATATGCTGAGAAATGTTTGTATAATGATCAGGTATTACTATTGTAAGAGTTCTAAAGATTTGAAGCAAAGTTTGAAGGAAAAATTTAGTCAAAAATAGCATTTTTTTTTTACTTTTTAAGTTTATTTTTCTGAAACTGGGATTATTTAGACTCAAATGTAAATGATGTACACCAAAATGTTAAGCTTACATATAGATATATAATGCATTCCTTGAGTAATCTGAACTGTTGAGTACTTAGGTGGCGCAGGATTGGGCAGTATTTTGTTCAGTTGTGCATAGGATCTCTGTGAGTCACCAACTCAATGGCACCTAACAACAGTAACAATTATTTACCATTAGCCTTCTTCTCTGTCTTAGTTTTCCTAACTTTTCTTTATTTTCTTTGTTGCCATCTTTCAGGAGCAGTACCGTTTTTGTTATGACGTAGCTTTGGAGTACCTGGAATCATCTTAGTTGGGTGAGACTTTCGAAAGCTCATCCAAGAAGAAACCTGTTAATCCATTGAGCCAGCAGTTGTACCTGTTATGCCGGTGCAGAAAGATTTTAATGTGGGGGGTGGGGGACACTTTTACATTCAAGAAGTAAAAGTATTTTTCTTATGAAGTTGTGTATCTTAATAAAAAGGACTGAATTAGTTTCTATTACTGTATTATAGCATCAACATTTTGTGCCACAGAAATTATATTTAATAAGAACCAGATTCAAATACCACTTGGTCAAATGAGAACTTCTCAGTGTTTGTACAGTGAATGTCCAGCCTTTGCTCCCCTGGTTTCAGCAAAGCAACTACCACATGTTGCATGAATCAGTACTTCCCATGTGGCATTTCTCTCTCTTTTTTTCAGATAAAAGATGTTCAGTCTCAAAGAAGAAAAGCTGTACACATTCATAGTAAATTTCATTTTTTTTATGTTTCAAGTGTAGCAGATCTCTATATAAATATATAAATATATATAACTGGCTTATTTTCTGTTGATGTGCAATGATGGCTGGATCATTTAAAGTTCTTTCCACATAAGCCAAAGATTCAAGTGTAAATATGTCTATATGGAGAAAGCACATTATATTTATTGGTTACTCACATTCCTTTCTGATGGTTAAAAAAACTACCACCATACAATCATTTTTCTCTCCCCACCCCCAAGAAAACTTTTTTCTTTAGCTAAAATTAACTGTAAACGGTTTTTGTAGATTGATTTTTTGGTATGTTTTAGTGTAAGTAGAGGGCAAACTTTTTATTAATAAACCAAGAAGCAATGGTCTTTATAGTAACTTTCTTGTGCATATACCTGTGTATTAAATTTCTGTAAGACACCTTGGCCATTGGGTCTTTTAATATAGGACCAAATTAAAACATTTGCTGAAAATGTCTAGTTTTTCATTGTTTCATTTAGGTAGATAATAGTTTGATGATCACATATAATAAATGCACACATTCAAAGGCCTTGCTGATAACTGAATTACACAATGTTGAACATAGCTTTTAAGCATTGTTTAAATTTTTAAGGAATCAGTCTTTTCAATCTGTGGTCAAGCACTGGTCAAGAAAACCAGATGGCAACATTTATGCTTTCAGGGTCAAGTTTTAGCAAACTGTAAACTCTTAGGTGATAAAATGTTTCTTTTGATGTTTACATGCACAAGCTTTGGTTTCCGACCATTGCAAGTGTGAAGAAACAATACTAGATTACTGTTTTGTGCATTGTCATGGGATTCTCAAGTGAACCTTCCTACATGTGGTCTTGTTCACATGTTCCATGTAGCTGTAACTTCACATCATCAGCTTGCAGTTTGTTATTGACTAAAGCATTCCAATATCCTCCTTCTAGATTGCCAGTACATGACATGGTGCTTATAAAGATTTAATTAAAGTAGGAGTGAAATAAAGTTTTATAATTATGATAGTTATTGTTGGTACTTTATTTTCGGCTCTTTATCTTCATGCCTTCACTGCCCCCAAAACAGCCATTTCTATATTCATTCCAAGAAGCTGGGTGGTACAGACAATTGTCACTCGTTGCTAGCTGAAAGTTGATGGTTCGAACTCACCAAGCAGTCCCATGGAAGAAAGGCCTGACAATGTTCTCCCATAAAGATTGTTGTTGTTGTTGTTGTGTGCCTTCAAGTCTGTTTAGGCTCACTGTGACCCTGTATAAAGTTTCCGAGGGGTGGCTGGTGAGTTTGAACTGCCAACCTTGCAGTACAGTGCTTATCCTACAGCGCCACACCAGGACTATTACAACCAAGGAAATCCTATAGGACTTAGCTTATCTCTGTACCACATGGCGTCACCTTGAGTCCGAATTCACTCACTAGCAGTGTTTTCTTTGTTGTTTAATTTTTAGTATAATCATTGGTATATGTATATCTCAGAAATTCTATTTAAAGAAAAACTGATGTCCAGGCACTAATTTTTATCATGTTTCCCCACCCCATTCTATATTAAATACCATAAATTGCAGGTAAGTAAGTGAAAGTGGATGACAAGATGGACAGCTATTTTCTCTTTTTAACTCTCTCTATCTGCATTGCATTGTCTTTTTTACATAATAAACATTGCCTTACTTATTCCTTAATAACAAATTTTATAAATAGTAATTATTGTGATTTACAGATGAAATTGAAGCTAATGAGTCTGACTTAGCACCTTACTCTTCCACTAAATTCCCTAATGGTTTGACAAAGAAAAGTTGACACTAAGTGCCATCCAGCAGATTCCACTCATAGTGACCCCGTATAGGTTTTCCAAGGAGAGGGGAGCTAAAAGGTTGACAGTTTGAACTGCCAACTTTTCAGTTCAAACCGACTTTGTGGTCCGGTGCTTACCCTATGAGGAAATTGATTTCCTCATAAAGTATCACTATGACCATATTCAGCTCCTGTTTGTTGTCTGTATTATTAGAACATTTGTAACTTTCAGTAGTAAGAATTTGGATAAAAGGATGAATTTCCATTAAAATCTGAAGGCATTTAACAGACTCCACAGAAACTGACCCAAATTCACAAAAGATTTCTTTACTCAGTAATGTTCATGGTGCTGATCCTATTGAGGATTCTGCTTTGCAATGTGTCAGTTCTACTCACAAGCTTGCACACATACCACCAAACTCACCACAGATACAACTGTCTGTGTGTCCTCTAAAATTCAAGTAAAAAACCAGAGGAGCTCACCTGCTCACTCGCTCGCTCTCTGACAGGAAATAAAAATGGGATGACTGCTTTATTTGAACACCACAGAAACCAATTCATCAGGAGCCAGTGGGGTCACAGGTGGTACTTAAATCTGATTTTTCTCAAAATTCATATTTAAAAAGTCATATTTTATAGCCTTGTGGAGCTCCCTGTCAAAGTCTCATAAATGACCATGTCCCTCCTAGCTCTTTGCTGAGTAGACATCGTAGCCGAGCTTGAAAAGTAGTTACGCCTTTCATAGTGACAGCCTCCTCTCCCTGTAAGTTACTCTTTATTGACTATCATGAAAATAACACTCCCTATGTATTGTTGTGTAAAGTGCCTTTGAGTCAATTCCAACCCATAGCAACCCTGTATAGGGTTTCCAAGGAGCAGCTGGTGAGTTTGAACCACTGACCTTGCAGTTCAAATGACATTGCAGTGTTATGCATTAGCCCACAGCACCACACCTATGCATTATCAGTAGGGAAATGTCAGGAATATTTGGGCCATACACACACAAACTGAGCTGGGAATTTATGAGTTTTTACCAAATACTCTTTTTTTCCCCATGTTTTATTGTGAATTATATATTTGACATGAGAGAACTT
>NW_006408531.1:27041215-27042784 GCF_000296735.1 Chrysochloris asiatica
TAGAAATGAGTCCCTTGTCTGATATGTCATTGCAAAAGATTTTTTCCCATTCTGTGGGTTCCCTTTTTACTCTTCTGGTGTCACCAAATACTCTTGAAATGGATGTTAACTCTTGGGTCTGAGCTGCTTTGAATTTTCTAATATTTTGTCTTTGGAGCTCTGGTAGCATAGTGGTTATAAATCAGGCTGCAAACCTTAAGGTCAGCAGTTTGAAACTACCAGCTGCTTCATGGAAGAAAGATGAGGCTTTCTGCTCCCATAAAGATTTACAGCCTCAGAAACCCTGTACAGGGTCGTATGAGTCGGTTCTGACTCCACGGCACATAACCATCACCACCAGTCTTTGGAGAAAGGAAAGGGCCCTTGATGAATGTGAAGGTACATGTTTCCCTCTGCATAGATGTGCTCATTCAATATTCACCTTACTGAGACTCTATTGGGTTCCAGGCATTCTTGTAATAATTTTGGAAGTCAGATACTAACAGCTGCTTAGGCTCAAATCTGTTCCAAGAAAAAGGTGTAAATAAAGAAGCTCTTGGCGTCTAAAAAATTTACTAAACACCAAAAAAGTTAATGTGCAGAAGGGAAATAACTAGCTCAACTGGAAACACAAGATAGCTAGCGTATTAGTTTGGGAGAATGCCTTTGAAATTTTCCTTATTTTCATAGAAGATTGAACATTTTACCTATATACCTAATTTCTATACCCTCTTAAGCATTCTTTTTTCATAACAAAATAGCCAGAAATCATGACCTGATGTTACACTCCAGTGTAAAATAGTGATTACTTTTACCTTATAAAATATTTCTACAGCCAGAAACTCTACAGCCTTCTTGTACTCATTTCAGTATTTTAGCAAACACCCTGGTTAAATATAGAGATTATATGATAGTTTATTCAGTACTTAACCTAAGTGAAGATAGAAGCTAAATGTGTATCCCTTAATAAATTACTATTTGTAAATTTTTTCAAATATATCCCCACAGCTTAGAAAGGGTTGGAGTGAGATAAATATCTGAATTTGTTCACAACTCTAGTCTATTCAAGCAGCCTGCAGAGTATTGGAATATTATCACTCTGAAACTAGAAGGAAAAGCTCTGTCTAGAGATCTACTGAAAGTAAACTATAAGTGACTTCTAGAATATAAATTGTCCAAAAATCAATGGAAATGTGATAGATAAAACACTACTGAAGTTCTAGTTTTCTCCAGAGTGAACTGAAATGCTCACCTGGAAGATAACAAACACCATATACACTGCTATCAAATCTCAAAGGACCAATGGGGGGATTTGTAAATCACTGGAGAAAACATAATGTCACTATAGTGTATCTAAATACTCTTAATTTTAAAATCTGTCCAGAGCAGGAGAGGGATGGGGTTTCATGAACTATATAATCTCTCATGGTGCATTTCCAGCTGTAGAAAATGATCAACAGTAGCTAAGATCTAACAGACAAATGCTGATTTATTCTGATGAATTAATAGTAGTCTTCGCACAGTCTTGATTCAATTAAGGGATATGTAACATTCAGGGTCACTGTGAGTCAGAGGGAAGACCTAGTGTGG
>NW_006408531.1:27043434-27054770 GCF_000296735.1 Chrysochloris asiatica
ATATCATCAAGAATGAATGATACTGAAGGAGGAAGTCCAAGGCACATTGAAGGAATTGGCAAAGAACAAGGCACCAGGAATTGATGTTATCAAAAGAAGATGAAAGACCTACAAAGAGTCATTGTACCAAAAAGAATTTTTTGACATTCACCTATTTTGGAGGTAACATGTGATCAATAATGTCCATGCTGTACTGAAGGCATTATTAAAAATCAAACTGAGAAAGTAAAGAAGCGTGGTTGTCATGGCACTTGTTTATTTATTTAAAAGGAGGAGTGACAAAAGTAAATGTCTACAAGACCAGCAGTTCTTTGAGTGAGGGAAATAGGTATGTTTTGCAATGATGACTCGGGTTGTATTTTTAAAGCATAAACATCTTTATCATATATTTTACGATAGGAATGCTCTTCACATCTACAAAGAAATCATTTTGATCTCCCTTTTTTCTTAAAACACATGATCCTCTTGGTTCTAGCATTTTTTCAGAAGTGGATGCTAAATATCTTGCCATTGACTCTATTATAAGAAACAAAAGTGTGGTGATAAATGACCATTGCTGTTTATTAAGAAGACCAGAGGGCCCATACACTGGACAGAACATGTGACATCTCAAGAGGATGACAACTACTCAGTTGCCAGCAGTGTTTTCTAAACCAACAGTGTTAGAGCTTTGAGTTTTTCATTTCTCAAGAGATGGTGGAAATTTAAAATTGTGTATGAATTATTTCAATTTTTGAGTACTGAAAGAAAATTCAATTAAAAAGCAAAACAACCTTTTTCTCAACTCTGTTGTTAAGTTGTTAAGTGAGTTGGTTCCAACTCAGTAACATTGTACAAGGTTTCTGAGGAGCAGCTGGTGGGTTTGAACATCCGAACTCATGGTTAACAGACCTGTGCTTAGCCTACAGTGCCATGTTGTTGTTGTTAAGTGCTATTGAGTTGGTTCTGACTCATTACGACCCTGTATAGGGTTTCTGAGGAGAGGCTGGGAATTTTGAACCACCGACCTTGCAGTTTAAACTGATCTTATAGTGGAGTGTTTATCCTACAACACCACACCAGTACTCCAAACAAAACACACCTCAAACGTGGATCTGGTGGGGCCATCTTAGATGGCGCAGATCTCAACTCTGTTGTAGAACAGCTGTTGTTTTAGATGTTTTGTTGTGTTGATCTTTCAAATGCCTTTTACAAATATGTATTTTTGTTGTGTAAAGATATCTATCACAACTCTTTTTATACACCTATTCTTTGTTTTCTCTGTTTCTCATTTTCTGGAATATTTTTCTATTTTAAATGAAGTACAGATGAGTCGTGACTTTTAAGATGTAAAAAAATTGTTTTTAAACAACAAGGTCAATGTCTCATTCTGTCTGCTCCTTCCTGAACTAAATTCAGAAAACCATATGTCAGAAAATAACTAACACATTTCACCTAGTAAGCACCTCCAAAATGATGAGTAGAAAATAATTCTTCTGGAAATAATAGTGTTGAAAACTCAATAAAGGAATACTTGTTCTGTGAGCCATGTCACAGAGCAGAATGGCATCTGTGGAGGCAACACACTTCCAGATTGTGATGGTACCTGCTGACTTTCATGGCAGGTGCAAAACAGTGTGGGCTCTTGCCAGCCCACCATGGGAAACTGAACTCCAGTTACATAAATCTAATTAACTGGAGCACAATCAGCAGACTGAAATTGTTTTCTTTTTGCTTGTATGTTACATTCTTAGTATGGAAAAGTGAGTATTTGTTAATTGCTTACTTTTCAATATCAAGTTCTTTGTTACCAGGAATTAAATATGGTCATTGAGGGGAAAAGACCCACTTTGATGTAAGAAATCAGAGGACTGATTCTACAATTCAATGATAGAATATTATAAGATGGTGTTATTTGCCATTGAGTCAGCAGCTTCCACTTATAGTAACCAAATACACAACAGAACAAAGCATTGCCTGGCTATGCACCATCTTCACTGTTGTTGGCAGGATCAAGTCCATTTGGTGCAACATTGAGCCATTTTGTATTTTGAGTGCCTCCTAATCCAGGGTGTCCATATTTCAGCACTGTATTGACAAATATTCTGTTGTGAGCCATAGGATTTTTGCTGAATAATTATTATTTTTCTTTTTACTTTACATTGTGAAGGTTTATAGAGCAGATCATCAGTTTTACATCCAACAAATCATATACTTTGCTTCATTACAATGATTGCAATCCCCTCAATGTACCAACAATTAACAGTATATACTTTATTCACTTTATTGATTATATTTCTTCATGTCCTCCGCTGCCTTCATCAATCCTCTGCTAATCTTGCTCTAGTTTTATATTGCCTGCACGGTCACCCATGTTAACATGTGTCTACCCTGTAGCCCATGAATAATTCACCTTACTGGTAGCCATCACTGATTATTTCTTTTATTAAGAACACTTTTTACCTGTTTACAACATTGGTGTCATACAATATTTGTCCTTTTGTTACTGACTGTTTCACTCAGCATAATGTCCTCCAGGTTCAACCATGATGTGTGGTGTTTCACAGATTAATCATTATTCTTCAACTTTGCATAGTATTCCATTGTATATATGTACCTGAGTTTGTATAACCATTCTTCTGTTGATGGTCTTTATACTGTCACACAACTTTTTGACATGTCTCTTGTAGACAGCAAAGTGAAGCTTCCTGTTTTCTTGTCTACTCTGTGCTCTAACACTTTACATTTAGTGAAATTCTTGATAGGCAAATTATTGAATGATGCAGTAAGCTTCAAGAGAAGATGGAAGGAATCCACAGAGTCAATGTACCAAAAGGAAATGGTTAATATTCAACTGTTTCAAGAGGTAGCATATGACCAAGAGCCAATGATACTGAGGGAGGAAGTCCAAGGTGTATTGAAGGAATTGGCAAAGCACAAGGCACCAGGAATTGATTCAATAAAAACTGAAATCTTTCAAGAAAATGAGCTGGCACTGGAGTCACTCACTCATCTCTGCCAAGAAATTTGGAAGACAACTATCTGGCCAACTGATTGGAAGAGATCCATATTTGTGCTCATTCCAAAAAGAGGTGACCCAATGGAATGCGGAAATCATCCGTCAATCTCTTTGATATCCCATGCGAGTAAAGTTTTACTAAAGGTAATGCAGAAATGGTTACAAGTGTACATTGACAGAGAACTTGAAGCATTCAAGCCGGATTCAGAAGAGGCTATGGAACAAGGGATATTGCTGACATCAGATGGATCTTGGCTGAAAGCAGAAAATATCAGAAAGATGTTTATGTGTGCTTTATTGACTATGCAAAGGCATTCAATTGTGTAAATAATGACAAGTTATGGACAACATTGCAAAGTATGAGTATTCTGGAACACTTAATTGTGTTCATCAGGAATCTTTACCTGGACCAAGAAGCAGTTGTTGGAACAGAACATGGAAACACTGAATGGTTTAAAATTAAGAAAGGTGTGTGACAAGGTTGTATTCTTTCACCATACTTATTCAACCTGTATGCTGAGCAAATAATACGAGAAGCTGGGTTATATGAAGAAAAACATGGCATCAGGAGTGGAGGAAGACTCATTAACAACCTGTGATATGCAGATGATACAACCTTGATCGCTGAAAGTGAAGAGCACTTAAAACATTTACTGATGAAGATCAAAGAGCACAGCCTTCGGTATGGATTACATCTCAATGTCAAGAAAACAAAAATCCTCACCATTGGACCAATAAACAACATTCTTATCAATGGAGAAAAGATTGAAGTTGTCAAGGACTTCATTCTTCTTGGATCAACTATCAACACTTGTGGAAGCAGCAGTCAAGAAAATAAACTATGTAATACATTAGAGAAATTTGCTGCACAAGAACTTTTTAAAGTGTTGAAGAACAAAGATGTTAGTTTGAGGACTAAGGTTTGCCTGACCCAAGCCATGGTATTTTCAATAACCTCATATCCATGCAAAAGCTGGACAGTGAATAAGGAAGGCCATAGAAGAATTGATGCTTTTGATTTATGGTGATCTAGGAGAATATTGAAAGTGCCATGGGCTGCCAAAAGAACCAATAGATCGTTTTGGAAGAAGTGCAGCCAAATTGCTCCTTTGGAGGCCAAGAGGGCCAAACTTTGTCTCTTATACTTTGGACATATTGTCAGGAGGGACCAGTCACTGGAGAAGGATATCATGTTTGATAAGGTGGAGGGTCAGAGAAAAAGAGAAAGACCTCCAGCGAGATGGAATGTCCAAGTGGCAGCATTGATGGACTCCAGCGTGGTAACAGTGGTGAGGTTGGCCGAGGATTGGGCAGTGTTTCGTTCTGCTGTACATAAGGTCACTATGGGTTGGTACCGACTCGATGGCACCTAACCACAGCAACAACAATGTATTGATTACTATCATTTTGCTATGTGTATGTTTTCTTTGTTTCACATAATTTTTTGTTCTGAATTCATTTTGTTTGTGGGTTTTCTTTTCATTGTTGTTTCAGTTGTATTACAGTTTACTGACTCTTTCTGAATTCCCTCTTTTAAATTTTTTTTTTATTATTCTCAGGTGTATTCATTTTCTTTGAGGTTACTCTGTAATAGTTTTTTTTTTTTTTTACCTATTTAAAACCATCTTTTTTATCTTGAAATATACTTGAATTTCTCGTCATTTGGAAGTTCTATATCTATATTAGTACCTCTTTTTGCTTTTTTGTTGACTTCACTATAAATTGATATATCTGACTCCCTTTTTTCAGTCTTGTAAGTTTGTTTCACTTTAAACACTTCTATATCTGGATTTGGGACATCTGGTATAGTGCCCCAGTAGGATCAACACTGGACTGCAAACCATAAGGTCCTTGAAACATTTTACATGGTTGCTATCAGTTGGAATTGACTCAATGTCTCAACAACAACAACAGCGTATCTGGCTTGAGTTATGGTCTTTGTCATGTGTGGTAATCTCAGGTTGCTGTCTGATGTTGTTGGTTTTCAGTCAAAGAACAACTTTTAGCACTTTTTGCAAAATTGACCTGGTCATTACAAATTCCTTTCATTTCTGTTTCATCAGGAAACATCCAATTTCCACCATTATATTTGAGGGACAGCTTTGCTTGTCTTGGTTGGCAATTTTTTTTTTTTTCTTTTAAAGTTTTGCATATGTCATCCCATTTATAAAAAGTTTCTACTGAGAAATCAGAGCTTAGTCTTATTGGTTCTCCTTTGTAGGTAACTTTTCATTCTTTTCCAGCTACTTGCAGGATTCTTTCCTTGTCCTTGGTTTTGGTAAATTTTAGTGGTTGGTGCATACATTTGAATAATAGTGGTATTAACTGGTCTTCCCTGTAGGCGTATTGATATTATCGTATCACAGACAGCATTGTACCTCATGACTGATCTGATATGTTCTTTTTGACAATGAATGCAACACCATTCCTCTTCAATTTGTCATTCCTGGCATAGTAAACTATGTGGTTGTCAGATTCAATACCAATCCATTTCAGCTCACTAATGCTTAAGATATCAATGCTTATGCATTCCATTTCATTTTTGACAATTTCTAATTTTCCTAGATTCATACTTCTTACATTCCATGTTCCAATTATTAATAGACATTTACAGCTGTTTCTCTTCATTTTGAAGAGATATCCTGGCCCTAGATAGAGTCTTATCAGCCTTGGTGCTATTTATGTTAAAAACACTCAATCTCAAAGTAGTTCGTGGAGGCCCTTAACAGAGCTGGGGGCAGGGTAACTGGTTAAATGATCATCTGTTGGTTCTGGAGGTTCTGTAGATCTGGAATCAAGCCTGCCTGAATCCAGACATCAAAGCAGTACATCTGGCCTCACCTCACACTGGAGTGACTCCCAACCATGTGCCTCTGCACTCCCAGAGAGCAGGGTCTTTGCTGGGTGTGGAAGAAGGTAGGAGCTCTCTGGTCCTCCTACACAGCTTCTCCTCCCAGCAAGCATTCAATTCATTTCTCTAACCTTCCCTCTGAAGTTCAAGGTTCCAGAATTTTCATCTGTGTCTGTTTAATTTGGTTTCTTGTATCTTTGTTGTAGAGGGTCCATGTAATGTGTCTGCCTAGTCCACGATCTTTGTGGAAGTCTTCTCTGGAAAAAAATTTAAAGGAAATTGCCAGACCTTTGTCTTAATCTTTCTTAGTCTGTACTCTCAACTGAAACCTGTCCACAGTGGGTGAGCTTTCTGGTATTTGAAATATAATACTTCCAGTATCATAACAATATGCAGTTCCCTACTGTATAACAAATTAAGAGAGATGACGATGAGAACCACTAGAGATTACCAAGTCCTGTGTATTTTATTGCTAAAGTTAAGTTAAAACCCAGAGAAATTACATGATATTTGCTAAGGAACATGCAACAAATATATAAAATAGAGCACCAACCATCCCTCCTACCACACTCTGCTTCTCTGTTGGGTTTAATAATACACTGAGTGGCTACACAGGACTCACACACCACACTGACAGTTATGGGGTTTAGTAGGAAAGTTAATAGGTTACAATACAGTATCAGAAAATGTTCAGACCAATAATGTTTCTGTTGATTTTTTCTGATCCTAGGTAACTAATGTCCACTTAGTTGACTATTCACATTCTTAGTTATGTTTCTCTCATTCTAGATGCTAGTGTTGGATACCTGCTTATCCATTCATATCAGTCAGATATAGAATTATGAATATTGCTTCTCTAGCCCTCTTTCATTGGCCATGAAGATTTTCCCAGTATGGTGTTCTAACTAAAAAATAAAAGTGCACAATAGCTACTTAGCAAATGATTTTTTGTTCATAATATAAAATATGTTCCTACTAGATTGTATATTGATCTAGTGCATATTGATCACTAAAGGGAAACCTGGAATATATAATCTTATGACATTTTACTAAAAAGTAACAGATTTTAATGTCTGATTCATCATTGTTTTTAAAATCAAAAGTGGCCTCAGTAAGCAAAATCACTTTGTCTTTTTCTCCTATGTTTATCTCAGCCATAATATGGCAGATTGTTCTTTCACCTGACCTAGAATGAACAGGCTCACCAACTTAGCATATTTGCAGACCTAAATTGATAACAATATTCAACTTCTTTTGCTAAAAAGAGTAAGACTTCCTTAGACATATAATATTGAGTTAATCTTCTTACTATGACTAAGATAGAGTGCATGCCCCACTAGATTAATGTTAGAAGTCTATACTTGCTACTCTAGCCATGCTATTTTGCCTACCATGCAAGCTGCTAACTCATGTATTGGAGACTATCGATTCTATTATCCCCTTTAATGCATGTTTTGTCTTTCTCTAGCAATCTGTATGCACAACTCCAATACTTGTAAAGGATTAGATTTGCCGATATTTTATTTCAATTGATAGGTACAACAGCCATAGAGGAGACTGGAAAGTGCAAGAATGTTATTTGATTAATGATCTAGAAACTGTAATTAATTCCTACACTGTCTTTTCCAACAAATTTTCTACCTCTCAAAACTGAATTGGACAGGGATATGTCACCACTCACAACTGCTTTAAAAACAGGGAGTTCATTCTTGTTCCCTTTCTAAACCAAGCCTTATCCTTTATTATTTATGCACATCACCTTGTACTGACTCACCTAGACCAGAAATACAGGATCTATCTAAAATCTTTCCCACTTTCTTACCACCTCCCCACTATACATAATTAATCACAAAGCCCCATCAAGTTAATTTCTTTATAAACTCCATCCACTTTTATTGTACATTTATTTGTCTAACAAAATTTGTGTCCCCCTTCCATAATATGGAATTGTTCCTAGAGAGTGACTGATTCAGCCCCTGAGAATATTTCTCAGCCCTTAGTACATGCAGGTGAGGCACATGTCATTCGTGTTAATGCAATAGGAGAGGTAAGACAGTTGACCCTTGCATAATACAGGTTTGAACTGCATGGATTCATTCATTCATACTGGGACTTAAAAAACAAACAAACAAACAAACAAACAAAAACCCCACCTTGTGGTCATCTCCGTGTGAGCAGCACTTCTCTCCAGTAAAATGTATCTCACAGTAAAAAGTGATCTCTTGTGGGTCTGGCATATTTTTCATTGCACTTAGTGCAACAGCATAAATCTTGAATAACATCATGGGACCCATAGGAAATGCCATAGCATTGCTGGAAGCCCTCACGAAAAGTCATGAATTATAAGAAAAAGTTAAATTGCTTGGTAGGTTGAGGTCTGTAGCTGCTGTTGCTCACCATTTCAAGATTAATAAATATATTCAAAGAACTATCACAAAAAAAAGAAAAACAGGCAGGGCATTTGTGAAGCCATCTCTGCAGCTATACCAGCTGGCATGAAAAATGAGCACTTTTTATAAAATACATTTTTATATTGTATTGAAAATGCAGCTTTTATGTGGGTGAGATATAGAATACATACATAAATGATGTGTTAATCAACTATTTGTTATCTGCAAAGCTTTCAGTCAGCTATTAGTAATTAAGTTTTGGGAGAGTTGAAAGTGGTACATGGATTTTGGATGACTAGGGGAGGGAGTGTTGGTGCCCCTAACCATCTCTCCACCTGAACCCCATGTTGTTCAAAGATCTTGCTTTCCCTTCTTCCTGCTGAAAGCAGGTGATGCCAGTGATGAACACTACAGAATGAAATAGCCACCAGCTGACAGGATCATGGGTCCTGAACGCCAGAAAAACCAGTCACTTTCCCAGAACACCTGCTGTAAATTGTTATGTAAGCAGAAATCAAAGGTGGCCCCATGGATCTGCCATTCAAATCCCTCCCCTGATCCATGGGAGAAAGACCTTGTTACCTGTTTCCTTAGAGATTACCTACCCAAAGAGATCACCCACCCACTGCTGTGGAGTCAATTCTATCTTATTACAATCCTATAGGACAGAGTAGAACTGGTCTCTAGGGTTTCTGACACTATAAATCTTTATGGAAGCAGATTGCCTCATCTTTCTCCAACAAATGGGCTGGCAAACTGCTGACCCCGTCATGCCATCAGGCCTCCTTCTATAAAGACTGATGTTGTTAGTTGGTTCTGATTCATAACGACCCTGTATACATATTGTTTCCAAGGAATGGCTGGTGGGTTGGAGTTAGCAGTCCAGTGCTTATCTTACAACACCACACTGGAATTCCTGCCTAGGAAATCCTATTGAAAAGTTTTATTCTATTGCTCTGCAACTCAATGGCACACACCACCAAAAAGTGGAAATCAACATCTATTTTGTGAGTCTTCTCAAAATGTTTAATTTTGTCCTTGCTGTTAGAACAGCTAATATACACAGGCACCATTTTTTTTTTCTATTTTCCTTGTTTTAAATATTACTTGAAGGCTACCCATTGATTTGGGATAAAGTGCAGGCTCTTTAGAATGGGAAATAAGGCCTAGAATGACCTGGGACCTGATTCTCCCCACAGTCACATCTCCTGGAACCAACTGAACTGTGTAATATTCTTTTAGTTAGAAGACATTGGCTCTTACTAATTGAAGACAAAATGGTAGGTTTATTTGAAGCATACAGGGTGCATGAAGGAAGCGCTGAATATCCATGGCTTGGAAAAGCAGGGGCTCGAACAGTTCTGAGAAGTGAGTGGTAGCAATGCATGTAACCCCGCTCCAGAGTCTCTGTATATCTCTGGGAAAGTTACAATTCTAAGGAGCTAGAATCCAATTTTCTCACTGCAACAGTTAGTTTAGGTAAACAGAAGCATGCCAGGAATTTCAAGCAGAGGAAATTTAACTCAGGAAGTAGTTGCAAATGTATATGAAGGACTAAGGGAAGCAAAACTGGAATGAAGGAGGAAACCAGACAACTACAGAGTTGTTATTTCCCTTTGGACCAGTGGAACAAAGAAGATGAGATGGTATTACCAGAGACCAAGAGCACAGTATCTGCTGACACTGGTAGAGACTAATACAACTGTAGAAACTACTGCTTCCGGAACTGCCAGTATTTCCAGAACCTTTAACCTCCAGTCATTCTGGGCAACTTCCTGCTCTGTGAGAAGGAAGAGTGACTGTTGACAGACCTCAGTGATATGGGCAACCCACAAGAGCCTGAACTTTGCCACTGCTGCCAGAGATATCACCAGGGAAAGAGAAGAATAACTTTCCTTTTACTTTCTAATAATCTGCCAATGCCACCTTCTGGAAAGTTCTTACAAGAAGCAGCTAACAATGGAGTTTGGTGAATGTATTTACTGAATGAAATAGTTTCTAGCTTACTGTTTGCATGTCCCCTGTATTATGTATATTTTTATAGTTTATAGTTTGGCTACTTCCCATCCTCTCTCTCTGTTCCTCTTGGCAAATTTCTTTACAATAGCAATGTCTGCATCTGCCTCATGTCATGCTACTACGCCTGGTACAAATGTGCACAAATAATAACAGTCACTAGGTAATAGTGATTTCTCTTCTAGCCAAGTCACAGTCAACTGTATGTTCTGTAATATGAAAAATAAATAGCAACTTTTATAACAGTGTCATAAGTAAAAAAGAGTGTGAGAGATAGAATCCTAGAATAGCCCAAAATTCACCCTACCATCACTATGCACATGAACTGTATAATCCCCCTACTTGAATATGGGTGGACCTGTGAAGATGATGGTATTTCATTCCTGAAATTGAGTTGTAAAGACAAAAATAAATATTATTCATGATTTACAACTCCCATTTACAATACTTCTATTGGAGCTCTGGTAGCATAGTGGTTACGAATCGGGCTGTGAGCCGCAAGGTCAGAAGTTCGAAACTACCAGCTGTTCCTTGGGAGAAAGATGAGGCTTTCTGCTCCCGTAAAGATTTACAGCCTCGGAAACCCTGTACAGGGCCGCTATGAGTCGAAACCTACACCACGGCACAAAATAACAACAACAACAACAATTATCCTTTTGATAAGAATGTGGGTATCTTAATATACAATTAGATCATGTACATAAACACCTATAAACAACTAGAATAACTATTTTGATAAATTACTGCCTGTACAATTTTGTATGCTTCTATTGACCTCTGTGGCACTTCAGGATAAGCACTGGACAGCAAGGTCAGTTTGAACTGCAAGGTTGGCAGTTTAAACTTACCAACTGCTTTTCAGAAACTCTGTGAGTACCTCCAGTGCTACATCATCAGTTTGTTGAAAGATTTCAGTTTGAATTCCTGGAGCTCTGTTTTTCACCAATGCCTTCAGTCCAGCTTGGACTTCTTCCTTCAGTGCCATTGGCTCTTGATCATATGGTACTTCTTGAAAGGTTGAACATCAACCATTTCTTTTTGGTACAGTGATTATGTATATTCTTTGCATCTTCTTTTATAT
>NW_006408531.1:27055611-27066573 GCF_000296735.1 Chrysochloris asiatica
ATATATATATATATAGTTGGATAGACAAGTTGATTGGTAAATTTAGCCAACACACATAATTAGCCTGAAAAAACTTCAATAAAAGGATAAATTTTGAAACCACTTTGAAGGCCACCTCTGTGATTTTTTCCAGGTCACTATACTAGATGTCACCTAACACAACACCCCCTAGTAATTGGCAGGGGAACAAGAAGCTGGAGTCATGTGCCCCCTCCCCTATAGCAAGTCCAAAATTGAGGGTTGTTACAACAAACTCCACAAGGAAAAGAACTTCAATATCGGTTCCTCTTCGTAGAGGAGGAAAATTCAACCTGGTTTGGAGATCAACTACTAAAGAACAAAAAGCAGCACACTAACTAGTTCTGAAGCTAGTTAATGGGTGATACTGATGTGAATAACTGGCATTAGATAGTCTAGAACCCCTATAAATAAAATCCTCCATCAGTGTCTGCATTATCAGCTAGAGGGTTAGTTAACATGTGGTAGAATGAGGACTTATGCAAGGTAGAGCTCTGCAGAGCATTTCACTACGAGAACTAGTGAGAGACAAACCCACGGGACTCTAAATCACACACACCTGAATGACAAGACTCTCCACCAAATATAAAACATTGAATTAAAAAATATCAACACTACAATATATAAAGTAGCTATTACAAATGCACATAGTGTATTCTATAGCTGCCAGGTTTACTTTTGTTATGTTTTCATTTTTTTAGGAAACAGTAAGTTACACTGTGGTTAAGACTTGTAGCTCTTCACCCTTGAAAAAGCCCACAGTCTATCGCAGTGATGTTTGGTCAGACTAACAGCCGCAATTGTTCAACACTTGGATCAAGTCATAACCAGTTTTGCTGCAAAAGGACCCTGGACACATTTCTCAATTCTAGCACCTTAATAGCTACCCAACAAGTCAGTAACATACAGAAACATGTATTATGAGAAACAAGATGTACTCACCCATGATCAGCAACTTGTCTCCTGAACCACAGTGTCCATATCACTGAGGTCTGTCAACAGTCATTTTTCACATTCATCCTGAGTGAAAGATGGAATGACTTAAGCACAAATGCAACATATTATAAATAATGTCTTACAAAAAAAGTCACAAATTAAACCAAAGTGTTTTACAGAATTTCCTACAAAACACCAAGCTCGCTCCCCCTATTTGGTGGGCCAGCTGCATGTCTTTGGCGTGGATGTCGAACAGTTGGTGTCTTGGAACAGGCTCACCTGCAGGGCGCCGACGCTGGCGCTCTGGAACCTGAAGTCCCTCTTGAAGTCCTGGGCGATCTCCTACACCAGCCTCTGGATGAGCAGCTCAGTGGGCTTCTGGAGCGGCACCTGTCGGTAGAGGGGGCCGCTCTTCCCGGGTGCCTTGTTGGCCAGCTGTTTGCCGGGGCCTTCCCTCTGGTGGATTTCCCTGCAGTCTGCTTGGTCCAGGCCATTTTTCACCAAACACCTTAGTCTGCTCAGCCTCTTCCCTGACCATCGCGTCGCTGTCCCTGTCCAAAGGAGAACCGCAGTTGCCTACCCAAAAGGAGGAGGCTCCATCGACAAACCACCAAACCGCTCTGCCTTCCTTCCATCTTCTTTCAATGCTTTCTGCATCGTTCAGTATTTTGCCCTAAGAAACCTTCAATACTTCAAATCGAAGCTTGAATTTTTTCTTTAGTTCTTGCAGCTTGAGAAATGCTGAGTGTGCTTTTCCCTTTTGGTCTTCTAACTCCAGGTCTTTGCACAAATCGTTATAATAATTTATTTTGCCTTCTTGAGCTGCCCTTTAACTTATTCTTTTCAGTTCTTTTACTTCCTCATTTCTTCCAATTACTTTAGATTCCTTACACTCAAGAGCAAGTTTCAGAGTCTCTTCTGACTTTCGTTTTGATCTTTTTTTTTGTTATTTCTTGTCTTTTTAGTAATCTTTTGCTTTCTTCCTGTATGATGTTCTTGATATCATCTGCAACTCTTCTTGCCTTGGGTCATTAGTGTCTAATGCCTAAAATCTGTTCTTGAGAAAAACCTCTAAATTCAGGTGTGTTATATTTAAGGTCATAATTTGGTCTCATGGACTTGTTTAAATTTACTTCAGCTTCAGCCTAATTTCGTAGAGGTCTCAAATCTTTGATTTAGAGTTTACTAAGAGAATGTTAGCCTCAGTCAGTCTGATCTAATCAAGAGATACCTTTAAAAGAATTTAGACTTTCAGTCCTGGTAAGATGGCATAAACCTTTTTCTTCCTGCTCCTCCCAGGAAATGCAATTATTGGAAACGATGGAAGGGGCAGTGAAAGGAGAACTCTAGAAGGTGGGAAGAGGAAGGTGAACAGGTTTGAGTTCACATAACTGAAGGAACAACATAGCATTAGGATGCTGTACATCCATCCCCTCACCCAAGAGAAGAAGACAACATCAACCTGACTTTTCCTAACCCCCAGTGGGGCCACAAAAGGCAGCCCAGGTTGTCTCTTTTACTTCAGTGAAAGTTATGACTAGACTCTGATTTTTGTGTCAGGGGGAGTCCCAACAAGAGTAGCCAGAGAACTAGACACCTCAAGGAAGGAGATTTGATTGTGAACTCTGTGTCAAAAAAGGACATGAAAAAAGCCTCCTTCTCCACCAGGTCTGAGACTCCCCTCTCCTAGCAAGAAGTAATAAGAGGGGTTGTAATGCAACCAAGTGGTACCAGAAAGAGAGTCCCCACAATAGCTAGTGACCTTGTCTAGGAAGCCTTTTTTTTTTCCCCCTGTGGTCCTAAGAGTCAGCACTCTGCCAAGAAATAGGGATGGCCACCAGTACTAGAAAGAGAGAACACTGCAAGAACATGAAGTTTCTTTGTTCCCTTGGTTCTGAGACTCCCTTTCCCTACTTGGAATCACCAGGGAGGTCAAGCAAGAATGACCATGATGAAATAAGTGAATTGGCTCATAAAACCTCTTTATTCCTTGTGGGACGAAGGCTCCTTTCCCCACTGGAAGACGCTAGAGTGGCTAGAAGGAACTGGCACCAGAGACCTAGTCGTAATAAGCACCTGCTCCCAGGAAGACTGTGTCCTAGTCAGTCCCCTGAGTTTTCCCTTCCCCACACAGATACCACAGGGCATATCGACAGCAATGACAAAAGAGACCCCTCTGCAACAAGTGGCTTGAACCAGAAAGTGTCTGTGTCCCTGTGGTCCTGAGACCCTCCACCCTTTTCCTAACTAAAGGCCTGGAGAAGCAGCAGCACCATCAGGGACTAAAGAGCAAGAGTCCACGGTCCGCCAAGTACAGTAAATTTTAATAAAATTAAAAGTCTGATAGTCAAACTGTCATTGGAACCACAGCCCACAAACCAAATAGAGTAATTACCTGCTAAAATAAAATACCTAAATAGGACCTAGCAATTTCTAACACTTTGTTATGAAAGGTCCAAAATAGAATATAAAATTACCTGTTTCAATGATTACTTTTATGTGTCAATTTGACTAGACTCTGGTGCCTAATTGTGTGGTCCAAAACTAGTCTAAATATTCCTATGAAGGTATTTACATGTGATTAACATTTCAATAAACTGAAGTTAACAGATTATCCTTTATAATGTGAGCAAGACTCATCCAATCAGTTAAAAGCATTAATAGTGAAAACTGAAGTTTCCTGAGGGACAAAGACTTTATCTCAAGTACGAAAGCAGATAGTCTGCTGGAATTTCTAGGGGCTGCCTGGTCTGCCAATTTTGGGGATAACAACCAAAAATAGATAAACCCATTGCTGCCTAGATGAGTCCCACTAACAGTGACCCTATAGGACAGTGCAGAACTGTCCCATAGTGTTCCAAGACCAAAGTCTTCATGGAAGCAGACTGCCACATCTTTCTCCCATGGAACATCTATTAACATGGAACCACTGGTTTTTCAGTTAGTCGCCAAGTTGTAACCACTTTTCCATAGGGCTTCTCGATTTTGGATGTAAGACAGCCATATGAGGAAATGGTTTTGATTAAAACAGTCACTACCTATAGGACAGATGGAATACATGTATGTCCATATATGTATATGTTTAGATATGTGTTTCTAATGTGTCTCCAAAGATACCCCCACCACACTTCAACCACTAAGTGGTTCAACAACCCAACATATGACTGAAAATGTTCAACCACTTTTCAGTAGCAATGCCACCTCCCATTTACTGAATCCAGAGGAATTATGTCATAATTAACCCGAGTTCAGAATAAATTTTTCACACACAAAAAATTATTCTTTTAAGCATGTTCCATTTATTACCATGGGAATGGTAATAACATCCAGAGGAAACAAAAAAGATAATCAGGTTTTAATCAAAACCTTTTGCTTCTCCAAAACCATGCCCCAAAGAATGAAGCCAGATATGAGAGACAGAAAAGACAATCAAACATATGTGTACTAAATAAACAAGTAATCAAGACATATCTTGAATAGTGGTATATGGAATGCAAAAAATTGGAATAGGGTTTTGTTAGAAGTATCTGGATCACTACTTTCAATTGTTGTTGTTAAGTGCCGTCGAGTCAGTTCCGACCCATAGCGACCCTGTACAGGGTTTCCAAGGCTGTAAACCCTTTTCTCCCGTGGAACAGCTGGTAGTTTCGAACTGCTGACCTTAAGGTTCGCAGTCCAAGTCGTAACCACTACGCTACCAGAGACAGTCAGTAAAGGACAGGGACAGTTTCCTTAATGAGGTGAAATTTAAGTTGTGATATGAATAATAACGATTCAGTCGTGCAAAGAATATGGGAAGGATCGTTTAATCCACACCCCAAAATGGGAAGAATCTGGTGCATAAGGAAGAGAGAGTAGCCAGTGAGGCTGGAGTATATTGAGGAGCGTAGAACCAGTTGAGGCCTACATGGTGTGGAACTTTCTAAGTCATAGCTATGAGTTTGGATCTATTATTGTTTTTTGTTGTTCTTCATTCTGTTCTCCATCATAATGTGTCATCAAGAGCTTACTGCATTATAAGACATCAGGTAGATTCCAGTAAATGTGTACTAAATATAATTTAAAGCCAAGTCTAGTACCCAAGCTTCTTTTTTCTTCTCCTGTGTTTCCCCCACTATGCCATATAGTGCCTCTGCTTCTAAAAGACAAACAAACAAACAAACAAATAGTAATGTTACCTGTTCCTGGGAACTTTCCAGAATTGTACTTTGAGTACACTGGGCAGTTCACTTCCAGGTAGCTCATTCCCCTAAGTACTTTGACACTTCGTTTATGATATTCATGAATTCAATGCTCTCTTTAGTGAGTAATTCGACTCAATACAACTAGAAACATAAAATAAACTCAGATTTGCTTAAAAACTCTTTGGCAGAAATCCAGGTTAATATTTCTGATTAAATATAAGCAAAATCTTCCTCCACTCTACTCCAAATACATAAATGATTGCAATATATAAACATATTTTATAAACAAGGAGTGTACTATTAAAATCAGAAATGGAAATCTCATCAATCAAAAATGGGAATACTTCCTTTAAAAGCAAATTGAAACTGAATGGGGGGTGGGGGTGGGGCTACAACTATGTGACTTGAGTGTGTTAGGGGAGAGAGACACAGGGAAAGAGCCAACATGATGTCATGGAGCTGACTGACTGGAGGAGTTATGCTGGAATCCAGAACCACACTATATCCATTTACTAGGGTCTGAAACACAGCAAGGTTGGAAAAGCACAAACTGCCCTGATGGAAAGATGGGATCACCCACATATTTCTGTTGGAGTCTGACCACAATGTCATTCACTCTGGGTAAGAATCCTGAAGCACTGCTGTGTCCAGAACTGTATCCCCAACAGTCATCACCTGACTAGCCTTTTCCTTCTGTCTTAGGTTGGGTTCTCCAGAGAAACAAAACCAAGTGAGCATTTATAAGTATATGGAGAGAAAGAGAGAGAGAGAGAGAGAGAGAGATTGAGAGAGAGAGAGAGATTAACACAACAGCAAGGGCTGATGAGCAAAAGGTCAGTAGGTCAGACAGAGAAAAGGGACTGCGATGCTGCAATTCAAACCTACCAGATACTTCTCTGAAACCCTACATAGGGTCGCTATGGATTGGAATCAATTAGACGACACTTAACAACAACTACAACAGGAACTGATCAGGGTCTAATTGTCTGTAATACTGCAGGCATGCCTCAGAGCCATGTGGTCCCTTGACCTCTGCTCTTCTTGAGAACATGTTACAAAGTTCTTTTAGCCAGTCTGTGAATGTCCAAAAGGCACATTCTTCAAGCCAGTCTCCTGCCAATAGACACTCAGCTTTACTCAGTCCATAGTCCTAGAGCTCAAAGCTGCTCTGTCTCTCCATGCCACCACCTCTGTGGTCTTTCTCACATTCCATTCATGCTCTTCCTTTTTGATGTCCTGGGAACTACCAGATGACTCCTTTTAAGCTTTTAAGCCTAACTGGAGGGCAAACTAACCAACCCCAGCTTTAGAGCCCTGTATACCTTATTTGGAGTCCTGGTGTGGTGCTGTGGGCTAATGCGTCAGACTGCAAAGTCAGTGGTTCAAGCTCATCAGCTGCTCCTTGGAAACCCTATACAGGGTTGCTATGGGTCAGAATCGACTCGATGGCACTTAACAACAACAACATACCTTATTTGCATAGTTCCACCCAATCACTTGGTTGGAATTAGGGAGACATTGGATAGAAAGGTCATATCAAGTAATTTCAAGGCACCACAATATATGTGTCCATTCCAAAGAGAAGTGACCCAGAGGAATGTGGAAGTAATTGAACTATATCATTAACATCACATGCAAGTAAAATTTTGCAAAAGAAAATATAGAACTAGGGATATCATTGCTGACATCAAAATGGATTTTGACTGAAACAGAGGATGTCAGAAAGATGTTTACTTGTGCTTTATTATCTATGCAAAAGCTTCCCACTGACAAACTATGGATAACATTGTGAAGAATGGGTATTTCAGAACACTTAATTGTGCTCCTGAGTTATCTGTATATAGACATTCATTTGAAACAAAAGAGGACACTGAATGGTTTAAAATGAGGAAAGATGTGTCAGAGTTCTATTCTTACTGTGCTTATTCATTATGTATGCTGAGCAAATGACCTGAGAAACAATTATCTGAGGAAGAAAGTGGCATCAGGATTAGAGGAAGAGTCATTAACAACCTTCAATATTCAGATGACACAACCTTGCTTGCTGAAAGTGATGAGGAGTTAAAATACTTACTGCTAAAGATCAAAGACCAGGTTGCATCTCAGTGTCAAAATAACAAAAATTACCACCATTGAACCAGTAAATAACATTATGGTAAATGAATACTTGATAGAAGTTTTCAAAGACTTCATTTTGCTGGATCCCTATCAACACTATGGAAGCTGCAGTCAAAAAATCAAATGGCATATTGCATTAGTCAAATCTGCTGTACAAAACCTCTTTAAAGTATTCACGAGCAAAGATGTCAGTTTGAGGACTAAGGTGTGCCTTACACAAGCCAAGGTATTTTCAATGGTGTTCTGTGCATGTGAAAGTTGGACAGTGAATAAGAAAGACAGTAGAAGAATTGATGCATTTTAGTTACAGTGTTGGAGAAGAATATTGAAAGTATTATAGACCAACAGAAGAACAAACAAATCTCTTTTGAAAGAATCACAGCCAGAATATTCCTTAGACGCCAGGGTGGTCAGACTTCATCTCTCATACTTCAGACATCTTATCAGGAGGGACCAGTAGCTGGAGAAGGACCTCATGCTTGGTGAAGTGGAGGGTCGGCAAAAAAGAAGAAGACCCCCAAGAAGATGGATTGACATAGTGACAGCTCAAAAACTGTGTGCATGGTGAGGACAGTGCTGTGTTTTGTTCTGTTGTGCATAGAACTGACTTAACAGCAGCTAAAACAGCAACAAGAACCTCATAATCCATTCTTCAGTGAGTCATCCAAATACATTTAAGCTGAAACATTGAATGAAGAGTTGGTGCTTAATGAGCCCATATTAGAAAATTCAGGACTCTTTTTTGAGTCTAGTATATCTCTATACTCAATTTTTTTGTGTGTGTGTAGAGGTACACTAACTCCCTCTTCCAGGTGTGGTACTATATGATAAGCACTGGCCTGCTAACCACAAGGTCGGAGGCTCAAATACACCAGTTGCTTCCTGGAAATCCTGCACATGAGATGTTGCTATGAGATGGAAGCAACTTAACAACAGTGTACCTGTGGGTCACACTTTGTAATTTTCCTTTTGGGGCTTTCTGGGACTTAACTATAGTTATAGGTCTAGAAGCAAAAATGCGTGGTGGAGTAGTTCCTGGCAACATTAGTCAATGTTTTATAAGGTATCTCCCTCAGGGAACGCCCTACACAATGTTCCAGGCACTGGTTTAGGTGATATTTTAGACAGTAGTGACTCATCAGACACAATTGGGTTAATATCATCAGATAGCAGTAAAAGGATTGGTTTTGTTGGCAGGAGTGATTCAAGGGAATTATGGGGCTGATTATCCCTACTGTTCTGATTATCTGTCCTTGTGTACCCATCCCGTGTTTCAGAATCCCATTTCTTGCCAATCAGTGCCCTCACCTTAATTTCAGACACCATTTGAAATTGGAAATCTAATTGTAATTCAGCCACCCTTATGATAAGACTCTGGGTTTCGTTTTCAGCAATGTCAGCTCTGTTACTACAAGAAATAAGGCTTTCTTTTAGGTCACAAGTGGCAACATTGAGGGGCTTTTTACACAGCAATTGAACTATGACTCTGAAGTCCTGAGCTTACCTCTTTATTTCACCACTTAATTTAGTGTAAGTTCTGTTATGGTACTGTAGGACAAGCACTGAATTGTGAACCACAAGTTTGGCAGTTCAAATCCACCAGTCACTGCTTGGAAACCCTATAAAGGGTCATTATGAACAGACTCAACAGCTCTTAACAACAACAACAGGACCACACTACTAGCTTCCTCTACTCCTTATCCTGAAAAAACTGCAGAAAAACATTAAACAGGTGATCACCAAGAGCCTTGCTTCCCATAATACTTGATCTATTAACAGTGGGACTTTTCATATCAAAGTTATCTGCTTACACCATGGATTAGTAGCTCCCTCATTATTGTGGTGCTGTGGGTCAATGTGCTGGACTGCAAAGTCAGTTTGAACCATAAGATCAGCAGTTCAAGCTCATCAGATGTTACTCAGAAATTCTACGTAGGGTTTCTATGGGTCAGAATCAATTCAATGATACTTAACAATAACAACAATTTTATTAATGGGGACAGAATCATTAGCACTTTTAAGAGGAGTCACACTTGAGAACCAATTAAGAAACCTGATCCTAAAGATTTTGTTTCTCTCAAACCACTCTTGTAACAATTTTTTTAGCTTGGGTTCTCTAGAAAGTCAAAATTAGTGATGTTAACATATGTATACAAGGAGTTTTCAAAAAGTTTGTAGAAAAATGAAGTTAAAATATAGAATTTAAAAATACAAATTTTATTTTTCATCATAAGCTCCATCATGGCCAAGACACTTCTGTAAGGGATGATCCCAGCCATTTAGTCCCTCCCTAAAGAATTGAGGTCCTGAGAATTTAGCTGTGTTAGTGCTGTCTTTACATTATCTGAAGACAAAATGGGCACCCTTTACGGGTTTCTTCAAGATTAGAAAACAAAACAAAGTCAGAAGATGTCAAATCAGGACTGTAAGGTGGATGCCTATGATTTCCCATGGAAAGTCTCACAAAATTGCCCTTATTTGATGAGATGACTGAGCAGGAGAACTCTCTGGGGAAACTATTGCAGAATTAGTTCTAACTAACTTTCTAAGGCCTCTCTCCTAAGAAGCAGCTGTTATCATTATTTGGCCTTCCAGAAAGTCAATGCCGTGTTGTTGTTGTTGTTGTCAGGTGCCTTTGAATCTTTCCTGACTCATAGCAACCCTATGTACAACAGAATGAAACACTGCCCAGTCATGCTCCATTCTCACAATGGTTGTTAGGTTTTAGCCCATTGGAGCCACAGTGACAACCCATCTTGTTGAGGTTCTGCCTCTTTTTCACTGACCCTCTACTCTATGTAAATAAGCAAGATGTCCTTTTCCAAGGATTGATCTCTCTTGATACCATGTCCAAAGTACATTATAGGAAGTTTTGCCATCCTCACGTCTAAAGATCATTCTGACAGTACGTTTTCCAAGACAGATTTGTTTGTGCTTCTTGCAGTCCAAGGAACATCAATATTCTTTGCCAACATGGTAATTCAAATGCATCAATTGTCCTGTCTTCCTTATTCATTGTCCAACTTTCACATGTATATGGGGTGACAGAAAATACCGTGGTGTCGGTCAAGAGCACCTTAGTCCTCAAAGTGACATCTTGACTCTTTAAAATTTTCAAGAGGTGTTTTGCCGATTTGTCCAATGCAATACGTTGTTTGATTTTTTGATTGCTGCTTCCATGTATATTAATTGCAGATCCATGTAAAATGAAATGCCTTGAGCATTCCCCAAAACTGTTGTCATGACCTTTTCTCTCCACTTGTCCATTTTGCTTTGACTGTAGAATTTCCACTTCTTGGTATCTGTTGCTTTTATTGTGCTTTGTCTTCAAAATTTGCTTCAGAATCTTGTTCCCACTTGTTTGAAATTTTCATTGAAAACTCTGCACTTGTCTGCAACTGACCTAAGACAACTGACTTTTCTGCAAACTGCCAATCAGTACTGGAAGCCATTCAGATGAATCTCTGCTCAACTGTAGTTTGTCAGTTAGAATTGTGTAAGCCTAACAAATTAAGATAACTGTGGTTTCTGCTGTTAATCATTGGTCCTTTTCGATGACAGCAGGAACGTATTTAATTGATGTGCATGGTCTGCTGCTGTGGGCTTTACTTTCAACATCATCTTGTCCTTTTTAAAAACAAAATTATCCATTTATAAACGGTTGTGTTTTTGAGGCATTGTCTCCTACAATTTTTGTAAAGAATCA
>NW_006408531.1:27069537-27075325 GCF_000296735.1 Chrysochloris asiatica
GCATGAGATATCAAAGAGATTGTCCGATGATTTCTGCATTCCGTTGGGTCACCCCTCTTCACAATGAGCACAAATATGGATATCTTTCAACCAGTTGGTCAGATAGTTGTCTTTCAAATTTCTTGGCAGAGATGAGTGAGTGCCTTCTGTGCCACCTCACTTTCTTGAAAGATTTCAATTTTTATTGAATCAATTCCTGGTGCCTTGTTCTTTGCCAATTCCTTCAATGCACCTTGAACTTCCTCCCTCAGTATCATTGGCTCTTGATCATATGCTACCTCTTGAAATGGTTGAATTAATCATTTCCTTTTGGTACAATGACTCTGTCTTCCTTCCATCTTCTCTTGATGCTTTCTGCATCATTCAATAATTTGCCCAGAGAATTTTTCAATAACGAAAGTCGAGGCTTGAATTATTTCTTCAGTTCTCCCAGCTCGAGAAATGCTGAGAGTGTTGTGTTCTTCCTTTTTGGTTTTCTGATTCCAGATCTTTGCACATTTTGTTGTAATATTTGGCTTTATCTTCTCGAGCTGATCGTTGAAATGTTCTGTTCAGCTCTTGTACCTCCTCATTTCTTCCATTTGCTTTAGCATCTCTATGCTGGAGAGCAAGTTTCAGTGTCTCTTATGACACCCATTTTGATCTTTTCCTCTTTATTTTAGGCAATTCTGCTGCACAAGACCTTTTTAAAGTGTTGAAGAGAAAAGATGTTAGCTTGAGGACTAAGGTGCACCTGATCCAAGCCATGGTGTTTTCAATAACCTCATATGCTGGACAGTGAATAAGGAAGACTGTAGAAGAATTGATGCCTTTGAGTTATGGTGTTGGAGGAGAATATTGAAAGTGCCATGGGCTGTGAAAAGAACCAATAGATCCATTTTGGAAGAAATGCAACCAAGATGGCCAAACTTCGTCTCTCATATTGTCAGAAGGGATGAATCGCTGGAGAAGTATATCATGTTTGGTAAGGAGGAGGGTCAGAGAAAAACAGAAAGACCCCTAACTAGATGGATTGGCCAAGTGGAAGCACTGATGGACTCAAGTGTGGCAACAGTAGTGAGATTGGCCCAGTATCGGGCAGTGTTTCGTTCTGCTGTGCATAAAGTTGCTATGCGTCGGTACCAACTCGATGGCACCTAACAACAACAACAAGTCTAGTTTGTTTCCTAAATTGCTATATGGTAACTCTGGCAGTGTAGTGGTTACAAATTTGGCTGCTAAATCTCGTGGTCAGCAGTTTGAAACTACTAGCTGTTCTGCAGAAGAACGATGAAGCTTTCTGCTCTCGTAAAGATTTGGAAACCCTGGAAACTTTGGAAACCCTGCGCAGGGTCACTATGAGTCGGAACCAACTCCATGGTACTTAACAACAACAACAACATCTGATTGTAGACATATTGCCTGTTTTATCAAAATTATCTTGTGGGTGAATGTGTGTAATTCTCCATTTCTCTCTTCAGAACAGTTCCAGGGTCTGTATGGTATAAGGCTGATTGCTTTGGACAGCATTACTTGACCTCCCTTGATCTCTGACTTAGAGGTAAGTTTGGCCAAGGGTAACAGCAGCATTGGGCTGCTAATGGTAAAGTCAGCAGCTTGAATATATCAGTCACTCAGTGGGAAAAGTTGAGGTTTTCTGTTTCAGTAATGATTTACAGCCTCAGAAACCCTATACAGGGTCTCTATGAGTTGCAACTGACTGACACACTACCACCACCAGTATCAACAGAGAGGAGAACCAAATTTTCTTTTCTAATGTACTATTGGCTGCATTCCTCTACCTTGTCTAATGTACTATTGGCTGCACTCTTCTACCTTGTCTTGGGATTCCAATGCCACTGATTTAGCCTCTCAGTCATAGGGATGATAATGACTTTGGCTCTTGCTATCTCCTAGGTGTTTTTTCAATCCCTGCTCATGTCTTTAACTCTCCTAAACTAAAATACTAGGTCACTTTCTATTTATGGAGACTCTATGTACTAATTCCACTGTAAACAGTTCTATTTTTGTTTGTTTTTTTAAATTACTAGTTAAAGTGTGCCATCCTTTTTCTCAGAGAATTTTGGCTGATGATGTAATTGGTTTGAAAAATGGTCCTATGACACAGTTCATCAAATTGAACTTTGGAATTGAATCTCACACATTTGATAAATGTGTGGATACATTTTACCAGGGGACCCAGAGTACTGGTAATCTGATGCAAGCAATGCTGGTATCTTTACTAAAACAAGTTATTTAGCCTCTGGCATACAAGATCTCTCTGCTGACCTAGTAAGTGCTTTCTTTTTTGTTTCTACTAGTAGATGTAACCAGAGTTGTCTCACCTTTGCCCAGAGGTTCAGCAGTACACTTTCAGCGTCTTTTATCAAGGTTGTGTGTGACCTCTGTCATGTTGTACTTGACTAAAGCAATGATCCTCAAAGTGATGTTTGCAACCTGGTCTCTAGTTCATGTTTCTTACTTGTCCCCAATGAATTAAAGAGTTTGTACTAGAATATGAACTATGTCACTAAGCACACTGCAGAGTTTGGCTAACCTGTTTTTCTTAGCAGGATTCTTTGGATGAAGAGGCAGTATGTTGACTCACATTCTGGTGCAAGCTTCTTAACTCATTGTTGTACATATGTACCTTGAGTGGGTGGTCTAGAGGAACCTGTTCATCTTGTACCCAACAGAATATCAATATTGGACCACGCTAAGTGGAAGATGTCACCAAGAAATATCAAACAACAGATGCTTTAAGAAGACAAATACATTCCAGATGATAAGGACCAACAATGTGAAAGTTAGTGGGCCTGTCATATGATAAGGTTTCTTGCAGAACACTTATCTGAAATGTCCGAATATTCTCTCTCAAATGAGAGACAAGTGCCTCAATTGAAAAATCCCACAAAGACAGAGCCCTAGAATATGTTATATATGTGTATCACAGAACTTTGGAGACAACTAATACTCCATCTGGGTATACAGCTCTAATCCAGCTACCTGGTAACCTGTAAGACTACCTGTTATCAGAGATATTTGGAGCAACTGAAATTTCTGGGGCAGGTCCAGACAGCTGCACAGACTGGCCTGCCACTTAGACCTATGATTCTATAGATAAGCACTTGAAGTATCTGGGGCAGAAAGGGGCACAATACAAAGCCAGACCACCCTAGTAATAACATCACAATTCAGTAAATGTTGAGAAAGTTCATATCTTCTTCTGTTAACTACTATTCTCCATTTATAAATTGGGTTTCTGCTTTCTATTCAGTTCTTAAAAACTAGAATAATGAAGCTCTCATCATAAATTGAATGTTACAAATGATAAATGTGAGTATAGCAGCATTTTACTATGAAATGGAATTAGTATGTGTAGGACTAGATCTGAGCAGAACAAAAATTGATTCATAAGTATATTTCAGGAGTGGACAACTCAGAATCCATGGCATTTATCTCTGCTCTTGAATGTCCCTTTAAAATTTTTTATTTAAGGTTTTTATTGTGAATTGAGTGAAAGTTTACAGGGAAGATCATCAGTTTTACATTCAACAAATCATACACCTTGTTTCATTCCATGTACCATCAGTTAATAGTGTTTCTCTCTATTAACTTTAGCTCTTTAAAAAAAAAAACAACTCAGGCATATATGATCATTTACACCACCAAAGGGCACATTCTGCAAGTTAGCCTCCTGGCAGCCAGTTCTTAGTCCCTCTCTTCCCATGAATCCAGAGTCCTCAGCTGCTCCCTCTCTCCATGTCCTCATCTCTGCCACCATCTCTGGTGCCGGTGATTCTTTGCATAAGGTCTCACATTCCACTTGTGGTCTTCTCTCTTGATGATCCTAGCTAGGGTCCTTTGTTTCTGAACTGTAAGATTAATCACTCCCCTGTTTTTGTTACAAAACTTTTACCTTTGCAATTGTGACAGTCACAATTAGTCATGATAACAATTACTCACTATTGAATCATAAGAATCTTATACCCACCTCTTTTACCCAGACCCATCTAGATAGAAAGATGAGGCTTTCTGCTCCCGTAAACATTTACAGCCTCGGAAACCCTGTACAGGGTCGCTATGAGTCAGAACCGACTCCACGGCACATAACAACAACAACAACAATCTAGATAAGATGAAAACTATTCAGTGGAGACTCTTTCTTTCCCCACACACTATTAAACTAAACTCCCCCTTGAAAACTTGTAAGTCAGTCACTGCATGCCTTTATCACTCCCTCATTTTAGGTAGTCCCTGTCTAAGTTGTCCCATTCCTATCTACCCTGTATACAGAGGGGATAGCATTGATACTTGATGTGAAGACTCCTTCCTTCTCTGTTGGTATTTAGAGTTACTGCCTCCATGAGTATAGGTCATGTTCATCAAATTGCAGCAATTTACCCTTGTTTCCTTTATCAGAAACTGTTTTTTTTTTTAATCTTCCTCTAGTCGAGTTCTGATTATCAAACCATCGAGGCTAGTTCAAATGGGTACTATCAGCAACTTCAGGTGTTCTTATGCATCTCCCCTCACTTCATATCAGCTAGATGCTTCACTCTCAGCTCTTGCGCTCTATGACTATGTCCTTGTCCATAGGCTCAGGTGTCCCCAGGTCTCACCACACTTTGGACCAAGCAGCTCTTCCACTTCTCTCTCTTATTTCCAGGTCAACGTGAGTCAATGGATCATAGTTGAACTCAGCCCATGTCTTCGTTGCTGCCTTTCCCCCTCTTCCACTCACCAGTAGCCCAATGTGGTCACGAGCAAGCTTATATGCCTGCTTATGTGTTCCCTTTGAATTTCAGTCTTAGAGGGGGTCTTGAATGTCGTTTGATAAGTCATACCTAGACAGACATTTTTGAGATGCTAGAAAAGATTGTATGTTGGCATATCAGCACCAAATCTGCCTTTTACATGCTTTGTATTATTTTGAAGGATTTAAACAAGGCTTGATCTGTAGGCCAAATCTGGCCCACCCCCTGTATTTAGCCTGCAATCTAAGAATAATTTTTACATTTTTAGGAGGCTCAGGGGGAAAAATCAAAAGAATACATTTGTAACACATAAGCAATATCTGAAATTAAAATTTCATTGTCTACAGGTCCTCGTGTGGTGTAGGATAATGCACTGGATTGCATGGTCAGTTTGAACTGCAAGGTCAGCAGTTCAAATTCACCAGCTGCTCCTCAGAAACCCTTTACAGGAATCAACTAAATAGCACTTAACAATGACAACCATACAGGTTCTTTCTGTGTTACAAAAGCAGCTTAACTAAAATACTGCCTTTGAAAAAAAAGCGTGCTGAACTTCCAGAGACTACATTACAGACAAACAAAAGACAGGTCTGTACAGTGATAATAAAACCTGTGAAGAATGTGCTTCTCAGGACATTCAACTATGAGACCAAAAGGGTAGCATTTGCCCAGTAGTAAAATTCAGAAAGCAGGAAGGGGCAGGAAAGATGGAATAATCAATTGGGGAGCTCAGGTGGAAGTGAGGAGAGTACTGATACATGGAAGGGAATACAAACAATATCATGAAACAATCTACAGATTGTCATTTGGAAGATGAATTTCCTATGTAAACTCTTACCTAAATAAACCACAATAAACTGTGATATACAGATGATTCAACCTTGCTTGCTGAAAGTGAAGAGGACTTAAAACATTTACTGATGAAAATCAAAGACCACAGCTTTAAGTATGGATTGCATCTCAATGTAAAGAAGACAAAAATCCTCACCACTGGACCAATAAACTACATTTTTATCAACGGAGAAAAGATTGAAGTCATCAAGAACTTCATT
>NW_006408531.1:27075425-27076692 GCF_000296735.1 Chrysochloris asiatica
TGATTTCCTAGAGGCTTCCACCTTAGCTTCACCACATATTTTATATTTGCTCTTGCTTTAATATTAGCAGAATTCATGTCACTCTGATAGGGGCTTTTTAGTGCCTCAGACTATATCTGGTTCATACGTGTTATAACAAGATTGCTGTTGTTAGGTGCCATCAACTCGGTTCTCACTCATAGTGACCCTATACACAACAGAAGGAAATACTGCCCAGTCCTGCACCATTCTAATTGCTGTTGTGCTTGAGTCCATTGCTGCTACCACTGTGCCAATCCATCTCATTTTTCACTCACCTTCAATGTTACTAAGCATGATGTCCTTCTCCAGGGACTACTAATCTCTCCTGATAAGATGTCCCAAGTTATGAGACAAAGTCTTTCCATCCTACCTCCTAAGGAGAATTCTGACTATACTTCTTCCAACACAGATTTCTGTGTTTTTCTGGCAGTCGGTGGTATTTTTAATATGCTTCTCCAACACTGTAACTCAAATGTATCAATTCTTCTACAAGCACTAGTGTTCATGCACAGCTTTTTCATAATATGTATTTTCCATGAACTTTTGAAAGACCACACACAGTAGTAGTTGCTGGCAAACTCCAAGTCTGTGGGTCACATGCCAGACTAGAGGCTTTTTTTGACTCATGTTGTTGCAGAGGCTGATGAGCTAAAGATTGGCAGGTCAGACCGCTGGAAGTAAAAGAATCCAAGACTGGTAGGTAAGGTGGCAGGCTGCTGACTCACAAGTTCCAAGAGTTGGATTAAATCCAAAGAACCAGATGATGACAAGCCAGATGCAAGATACAGAATGAGTAAAAATGAGTGAAAACCAAAACATACATATTGGAAACTGGCCACAAACCAAGGGAATTTTCTTTCAATGCTCATAGCAGATCTTATCATAAGGTGATCTCTTTTATATCAGATCTTATTATGAGGAGTGGCTGGTAAATTGACACCAAACTTAAGGATCATTCCTTCTTAGTTATTTACCCATATCTACAATATGGCTTTATTAGACGCTAAATGTTACATTTTGGCTTATTTCCTTTTTTTTTGTCTGCTTGTCCTGCCCCACAATCCCCGTTCAGGTCTTTTTTTTCTAGTGGTAAACAGTTCAGCGCCAGCTGTGGGAGTTTGGTTTTAATTGGAAACTGTCTCTTTAAATTTCGAAGAGATCTGTGCGTATGCGTAGTAGAACCCTCCGAGGGTGGGGCTGGAGTGCCCACTAGCTCAGCACCCCTATAGTTATCATTGCTGATGTC
>NW_006408531.1:27076792-27079427 GCF_000296735.1 Chrysochloris asiatica
CATTAGGCAAATCTGTTGCACAAGACCTTTTTAAAGTGTTGAAGAGCAAAGATGTCAGCTTGAGGATTAAGCTGCGCCTGACCCAAGCCATGGTATTTTTAATAACCTCATATGCATAAGAAAGCTGGGCCTTGAATAAGGAAGACCAAAGGAGAATCGATGCATTGAGTTATGGTGTTGGAGGAAAACATTGAAAGTGCCATGGGCTGCCAAAAGACCCAACAGATCTGTGTTGGAAGAAGTGCAGCCAGAGTGTTCTTTGGAGGCCAGGATGACTAAACTTCATCTCTCATACTTCAGATATATTGTCAGGAGGGACCAGTCTCTGGAGAAGGATATCATGTTTGGTAAGGTGAAGGGTCAGAGAAAAAGAGGAAGACCCCCAGTGAGATGGATTGGCCAAGTGGCAGCCATCAATGGGCTCAAGTGTGGCAACAATTGTGAAGTTGGCCCAGGACTGGGTAGTGTTTTGTTCTGTTGCGCATAGGGTCTCTATGAATCAGTACTGACTCGATGGTACTTAACAACAACAAATCACAATAAAACAACAAAAAAAGTTTGTTGATTCTGTTCTAGAGCTGTGGGAGCTATATTGTCTCAAATTCTAACCAATATATTATATTTCACAAGGGATTTAGAAGGAAGTAAACAAGTAGAGGAGAACCTGATAGTACATGCTGTTAATGTGCTATTCTGTTAAAGTAAGAGAGCCAAGTCTACGTAGAGGTACCTTGAAAGAAAAGTTTGGCAATCGATTCTAAAATCAGCCATTGAAACCTTTAGGGAGCACAATTCTACTCTAACACATGAAGTTGCCATGAATTAGTGTCAACCCAAAGGCAACTTGAAAACAAACAAACAAAAAAACTGTGATAAAAATACGAGGACGCTTCAAAACGTTCATGGATAACTTTCATCACATTTTCCTCAAAAATTTTAAAGACCTTTTTATACACATACAAAAAAAATTTTACCAATCATAATGTCCTTCTCCAAGGACTGCTTCCTCCTGATAATATGTCTGAAGTCTGAGAGTTGATGTCTCTCCATCCTGGCTTCTAAGGAGCATTCTGGCTACTTCTTCCAACACAGATTTTTTTGTTTTTCTGACAGTTTATGATACTCACAATATTCTTCTCCAATACCATATCTCAAATGTATCAGTTCTTCTATTGTTATCCTTATTCATTGTCCAACTTTCACATGCATACAGGCTATTCAAAATACCTTGGCTTGGGTCGGGTACACCTTAGTCCTCAAACTAATATCTTTTCTCTTAAACACTGTAAAGAGGTATTGTGCAGCAGATTTGCTTATTGCAATGCACCATTTGATTTCTTGACTGCTGAGTCCATGTCTGTTTATTGTGGATCCAAGTAATATGAAATCTTGGATAGTGTCAATCTTTTCTCTATTTATCAGTATGTTATTTATTGGTCCAGTGGTGAGGATTTTTGTTTTCTTGACATTGAAGAGCAATCTTCATCACTAAGTATTTTAAGTCTTCCTTGCTTCCATCAAGCAAGGTTGAATTAACTGCAGATTGCAAGTTGTTAATGAGTCTTACTCCTATTCTGATGACACATTATTCTTCACATAACCAGCTTCTTAGGTTCTTTGCTCAACATACAGATTAAATAAATTTGGTGAAATAATCCAACCCTGGCACACAACTTCCTGATTTTAAACTGTTCAGTATCCTCTTGTGTTCAAACAACTGCGTCTTAGTCTATGTACAGGTTCCTCATGAGCACAATTAAGTGTTCATTAAAAGTTCTGGAAGGAGCTCTGGTAGCGTAGTGGTTACGAATTGGGCTGTGAACCTTAAGGTCAGCAGTTCGAAACTACCAGCTGTTCCGTGGGAGAAAGATGCGGCTTTCTGCTCCCGTCAAGATTTACAGCCTCGGAAACACTGTACAGGGTCGCTATGGGTCAGAACCGACTTGACGGCACATTACAACAACAACAACAAATGCTCTGGAACACCCATTTTTCCAACGTTACCCTTAACTTGTTAAGATAAACACAGTCAAAAGCCTTTGCACAGCCAATAAAGCACAAGTAAATTTTTTGGTATTCTCTGCTTTCAGTCAAGATCCATCTGATGTCGGCAATGATATCACTTGTTCCACGTCTTCTTCTAAATTCAGCTTGAGTATTTGGATGTTCCCTGTCGATACATGGTTCAAAATGTTTTTTAATTATCATAAGCAAAATCTTACTTGCATGTGATATGATATTGTTAGATAATTTCCACATTCCATTGGGTCACATCTTTATGTGATGGACACAAATATGGGTCTCTTTCACTCACTTGGCTGGTAAGTTGTCTTCCAAATTTCTTTGCATAGATGAGTGAGTGCCTCCAGTGTTTCATCAGTTTGTTGAAAGATTTTTTATTTGTATTCTGTAAATTCCTGAAGCTTTATTCATTGTCAGTGCCTTCAGTGCACCTTGGACTTTTTCCTTCAGTACAATCGGTTCTTGATCATCTGCTACATTTTGAAATGGTTGAACAGTGACCATTTCTTTTTGGTGCAGTGACTGTATTCATTCCATTTTCTTTTAATGCTTTCTGAATCATTCAATATTTTGTCCAGGAACTCCTTCAATATTTCAAGTTGGGGCTTGAATT
>NW_006408531.1:27079899-27085103 GCF_000296735.1 Chrysochloris asiatica
TTGAGTTTTCCCACTGTCTGTTCCTACAGATGTAGTCAATTTGATTTCTGTGTTTTCTATTTGGTGAGGTCCAGGTGTATAGTTATCTTTTATGTTGGTTAAAAGAGGTATTTACAATTAATAACTAATTGGTCTATCAGGAGATCTCCAGCATAATTTCTATCAATGAGGCTGTATTTTTCCAACAATTGATCCTTCCTTCTTGTTTCCAACCTTAGCATTCCAATCACCAGCCATTATCAATATATTTTGATTACATGTTTGATCAATTTCACTCTGAAGAACGTGCTCTGAAGAACGTGGTAGAATTCTTCAGTTTCCTCATCAATGACTTTTTTTTTTTCCAACTAAACTTTCTAATGTGAATTGAGTGAAGGTTTACAAACACAGTCATCAGTTTTATATTTAACAAATCACATGCTTTGTTTGATCTCAATGGCTGCAATTCCCTCTAAACCACAGTTGTCTCGTTTGCTCCCTATGGTGGTGGTGGTTATTGTTTAGTGCTGTTCAGTCAATCCCAACTCACAGCAACTGTATAGTGTTTCTAAGGAGTGACTGATGGTTACCCATGTACACATATCTTCTTTCAAACGTTTATATATTTGTGGGAGATATGAATATATATATATCCCACTCTTCCTCCCATACACATTCAGCATGTGTCTCTGTCCATGTATCTATGCACAGAACAGTGTTGTTCCACAATTGTGTACATATCACTATTTACCTCTGTCCCCTTAAGCATACCTTCCTTTGTCTAAATCATTCTTCTGCCAAGCTCCTTCTTCTTTTATATTGGCCTCCCCTCTCTTTTCTATTGCCCTCCATCTCCCAAGTTAACATATATCTACTCTCTAGCCAGTGAATTACTCTCTCTTCCCTCCCATCCCTGGTAACCATCAAAGAATGTTTCTTTTAATATGAAAACCTTTGCTTGAGTTTTTGCAATATTGGTCTCATACAATATTTGTCCTTTTGTGATTGACTTGTTTTACTCAGCATAATGTCCTCCAGGTTCATTCATGTTATGATGTGTTTTACAGATTCTTGATTATTCTTCAATGTTGCATCGTATCCCATTGTGTGTATGTACGAAACTCTGTTTATCCGTTCTTTCACTGACGGACATTTAGGCTGTCTCCATTGTTTCACTATTGTGAGTAGTGCTACATGAGCACCAGTGTGCATGTGTCTACTTGTGTCCTGGATCTTATTTCTTGTGGATCTGTACCAAGTAGAGGAATTGCTGGATCATAAGGTATTTCTATTTCCAACTTTCTGAGGAAGTGCCATGCCATTTTTCACAATGGTTGAACCATTTTACAGTCCCACCAGCAATATAGGAGGGTCCCAGTTTCTCCACATCCCCACCAGCATTTGCTGTTTTCTTTTATTTTTGTACTTTGTCATTAATGCAGGGGTGAGATGACTCGCCAGTGACTTTTGTGACTAATTTTATTTGAATAATAAAATTATTATAAAATACTAATAAGTTTGAATAATAGTGCATTAACTGGTCTTCCTTGTAGACATATGGATATTATCCTATCACAGACAGCATTATATTATAATTCAAGCCAGATCTTAATATGTTCCTTTTTTTTTTTTTTTTCAGTTTTTATTGTCAATTGAGTGATAGTTTACATGGGAGAACATCAGCTTTACATTCATCCTATCATATTTCATTTCATTGCAATAATTACAATCCCCTCCATGCATCATCATTCAACAGCATTTGCTTCCATTTCCTCTGTTTTTATTTTTATTTTGGATGTACACCGAAGCACTCAGGAGTATATAACTTTCAAATAACCAAAGGTTATACCTCTTAAGCCTGCCCCCTGGCTGTCAGCACACAGCCCTTCTCCCTCCCTGAGTCCAGAGTCACCAGCCGCTCCATCTCTCAACGTCATTGTCTATGCTTCCATCTCTGGCATCACTGCTTCTCTTGTTAGGGTTTCACCCTCCACTCTTCTCCCTTAATGGTCCCAGGGCCCTCTGCTCCTGAACTGCAAGATCAACCACTCACCTCATTTTGTTACAAAACATCTGCCTTTACATTTGCAACATACACAATCTGTCCTATAGCAATTATTCACTATTGAACCACAAGAGTCTTATCCCCATCTCCTTTCACCAGCCCTGTCCAGACAGGTTGGAAACCACTCAGTGGAGACTCTACCTTCCCCAATACCCTCAACTAGGCTACCTCTTAAAAGCTTGTAAGCCAGTAACTTTGTGCCTTCGTAGCACCCCCACCCCCCACCGATATTGAGTAGCCAATGTCTAAGTTGCCTATCCTTGTCAACCCTGTGTACCAAGGGAGTGGGTATGATCCTCACTGTAAAGATTTGTTCACTCTTTTGAGCTATTACATCTATAAGTATAGGTCAAGTTCATCAACTTGTAGTGGATTACTCTTTTGTTCCTCTTCTTTCTTCCTCTAGTCGAGTTCTGATCATCCAGCCATTGAGGCCAGGTCAAATGGGTACTATCTGCAAGAATGGGTGCTCTTATGCATCTCCCATCACTTCATATCAGCAGGATACTTCACTCTCTGTTCTAGTCCTTTTTGACGATGAATGCGATGTCATTCTTTAATTTGTCCTAGCACAGTAAAGAATATGATTGTCAGATTCAAAATGGCCAATACCAGTCCATTTCAGCTCACTAATGCCTTGGACACTGATCTTTGTGCATTCCATTTAATTTTTGGCAACATCTAATTTTCTGGTAGCGTAGTCGTTACGAATCGGGCTGTGAACCACAAGGTCAGCAATTCAAAACTACCAGCTGTTCTGCAGGAGAAAGATGAGGCTTTCTGCTTCCGTAAAGGTTTACAGCCTCAGAAACCCTGTACAGGGTTGCTATGAGTCGGAACCGACTCCATGACACATAACCACCACCACCACTTTTCCTAGATTCATACTTTGTACAGTCCATGTTCTGATTATTAATGGATATTTACAGTAGTTTCTCCTCATTTTGAATTGTTCCCCATCCACAAATGAGGGTTCAGATAGCTTTACTCCATTAGTTTCATCAAGGTAAACTCCATTTTGAGAAGTCAGCTCTTCCCCAGTCACATTTTGAGTGACTTCCAGCATGTGGGCCTCATTTTCTGGCACAATATCTGACAATATTCTTGTGCTGTTCATAATGTTTTCATCTTCTGACAGTATATCTGACAATGTTCTTCTGCTGTTCATAAGGTTTTCAGTGGCTAAACTTTCAGAATTAGATCACTTCTCCTTCTTCCTAGTCTATCTTCGTCTGGAAGCTCTGATAAAACCTGTCCACCCATGGGTGTTTCTACTGATATTTAAAATACCAGTGGCATAGCTTTCAGCATCACAGCAACATGCAAACCACAACAGTATGACAAACTGACAGATGAGTTATGGTAATAACTTGCTTCTAGTCCTAATCAATGTCTTCAGAGACACATGCATTTCATGATTTCTTGAATTCTAATCAGTTTTCTCCAGGCATCTCTCTTCTGCCCCTTCCAAAGAACTTTAAGCCTTGTACTTTTATCTTTTCATCATGAAAATACCAAAAGCTGTTTCTATTTTTATATCAACACCTTGACTGTATCAGTATGAAAAACAATGAATTAATGATAAAAAGACTGTTGGTAAAGATATTGAATATATCATGAACTGCCAGAAGAGCAAACAAGTCTGTCTTGGTAGAAGTGAAACCAGAATGCTCCTTAGAAGGGAGGGTGGTGAGACTTAATTCTTCATACTTTGAGCATGTTAGTTATCAAGGGTAATCAGTCCTTGGTGAAGGACATCTTGCTTGGTAAAGGAGAGGGTCAGTGGAAAAGAGGGAGAACCCCAATGAGATGGATTGGTACCGTGGCTACAACAATAGATTCAAACAAAGCAACCATTTTGAGGATGGCTCAGGATCAGGCAGTGTTTTATTTTACTGTATGTATGGTTAGTAGAAAACATAGTAAAGAGTAATTTAAAGACAAAGTGTGTAAGATTAAGATGGCAGTGATTTGGACTTTATTTTATTGTCAATGGTATACTATCTACACACAAACAATCATACTCCTCTAGAGATGCTTTTGGTTTTAAAACTAAAACTGAAACATCACATTTGAATTTAGGCTCAGAAATGCTGTTGGCTTTTGTTAATGATGGTGTTTGTGGTTATTGAAGTGAGACTAAGGGCTTAAAACTACAGGAAATTGGTGGCTTTGCTAAAAACTTTGGTTTGTTTTTATATTATTTGGAGCTGTTGCAAGATTTTTCTTTATTCCAGGCCTGTAGAAATAAAAGGAAAAAATATAGCACTTTTGAACAACAGAGTAGCAAATACCAGAGCTCCTAGGCTGTGTCTATAGTTACCAAACTCTCTCAATTTTCACTCATGAGGATGGTGAGAAAAATAAGCTACATGATATTTAATACATGTGGCCTTGAAGAGACAAAAGAGTCATTTAAGTGTGTGTGCTTTTTAAGTTCAAAAGTTAATTAGTATTATTAGTTTAAAAATAATTACTCATTGTCTTGGGGGTGGGTGGGAAACAAACTGCATTGACAAAGTAATTAACTACAGGACATTTATAATAGCTAGGTAAGAAAACGACCACTCCTCTGTCAGTTTGTCATACAGGTGGTAGCTTGTATGTTGCTGGATATTGGGAGTCATATGAATATCACAAATATCAGCAGGGTCACCCATGGTGAACAGGCTTTAGTACACTTCCAGATTAAGAGAGACTAAGAAAAAGGATCTGGTGGTCGACTTCTGAACAATAATTTAAAAAATGGCCAGAGAAAACCAAATGTATAGCTGCGAACATTGTTTAATATCATGCTGGATGGAAGATAAGCCCCTCAGGTTGGTGGGCATTCAAACTAAGACTCGGAAAGACATACTTCAAAATAGAAAAGCACTCTTTTTTTAAATAAAGATTTTACTGTGAATTGAGTGATAGTTTACATAGGAAAACATCGGTTTTATACTCATCGTTTCATTGCAATGATTACAAATTTCTCCATGCATCATCATTCAACAGTGTTTGCCTCTATTTCCCTTGTATTTTTTGGGTGTGTGTGTGTGTACATTAAAACACTCAGGAATATATAACCATTTATATATTCCAAAGGATACATTCTGCAAGCTTGCCTTCTGTCCACTAGCACTCAGTCCCTCTCTTTCCTTGCCTCCATCTCTAGTGT
>NW_006408531.1:27087183-27088301 GCF_000296735.1 Chrysochloris asiatica
TGAGATGGATTGGCACGGTGGCAGTAGCAATGGGCTCAAGTATAACAAAAATTGTGAGGATGGTGCAAGACCGGGCAGTGTTTCCTTCTGTTGTGCATAGGGTTGCTATGAATGAGTACCAACTCAACAGTGATTAACAACAACAAAAAGAAAGACCAGTTAATATAGCTGTTATTCTAATTTTTTCATTAACAATTAATAATTTTTTCACTAACGATTAATGACCAATATTAACAGATTGAAGATTTTTATGAACTTCTGCAGTCTGAAATTGATGACACTTGCATTTAAGATGCATTGGTAATTACAGGTGACTGAAATGTGAAAGTCAGAAACAAAGAAGAGACATGGATCCATAGCTTGGGAAATGTGGTCTGGGTGATAGAAATGACACTGGAGATCACAGGACACAATTTTAAAAGACCAACAATATGTCTGCTGTAAATAATAATGGCGACTATACACATGGACCTCATCAGATGGAATATACAGAAATAAAATAAACTAATCTATGGAAAAAGACAATGGAGAAGCTCAGTATCTTAAATCAGAACAAGTCAAGGGGGGATTGTTGGTTAGACGATCAATTATTTATATGCATGTTCAATTTGAAACTGAAGAAAATGAAAATAAATCCATGTAACCAAAATACAATCTTGTCCCGCATATATCCAACCTTAATGTAGAAACCAATTATAAATATGTTTGACACACTGAACAATAGTGACCAAAGATTAGTCAAGTTATGGGGTGACATTAAGGGCATTATATATGAAGTAAGCAAAAAGTCATTAAAAAGACAGGAAAGAGAGAAAAGAAAAACATGAATGTCAGAAGAAATGGAAATGTTCTTTTGAATGCAGACTAAAGTGAAAGGAAGAAATATTACTTTCCATTCCTTTTTTTAATTTTTTATTAATTCTATTTCTGCTTTGTTTTTCTTTTCTTCTGCTTCTCTTTTCCCCCTCTTTTTCTTATTTCCTTTTTCTCTTGATTTTTCCTTACTAATCTTTAGTTTCTCTCTCTTTTTAACTTCCCTCTCTCTAGCTTTGTTTAGTGGTTTAAATTTTCTGTCTCTTTTTTAAAAATCTTCTACAGCTTTATTTTCCTGTCCCTGT
>NW_006408531.1:27090231-27092874 GCF_000296735.1 Chrysochloris asiatica
TGAAGAAAAGGCACAAGCAAAATTAACTCACCACAGAAAATTATGTAAACAAAGAAACCTGCAGCACCACACACACCCATACAAAAATCACACAGCAAAATGACTGTAATCAATTCATACCTATTGATAATCACATTGAACATTAATGGGTTAAATGTAGCAGTCAAGAGACAGATAATAGCCGAAATGTTATGAAAACAGGATCCTTCAATATGTTCTCTTTAAGAGATATACCTTACACACAAAGACAAAAATAGACCAGAAACCTAAGGATGGAAAAATTTATCAAGCTAGCAAGCATGGCAATATTAATTTCTGATAAAACAGACTTTATAGTAAAAACCAGCATAAAGTACAAAGAAGTACTTTATTCAGTTGAAGTATGGTCAATTGAAAAACAACAACAACAAAATAACCATAATAGAAATCTATGCTCCCAGTGAAAGAACCTAAAATTCATAGTCATCATTTTTAATGAAGGACTGAACAACTAGAAAGAAACTCAGCAAAGAGAAGAGTTAAGCAACATAATCAACTAACTTGACCTATACAGTGCATTCAATATAACAATAGCAAAATACACATTCCTTTCCCTTGCACATGGAACATTCTCCAGAGTAGACCATATTAGGTCACAAAATAACCTTAGGAAATTTGAAAACATCAAAATACTACAAAGCATCTTCTAAGAATACTGAGCAATAAAATTAGAAATCAACTGTAGAAAGATCGAGGGGAAAAAATCAAATATACACGGAAATTGAATAACACCCTGCATTAAAACTTCTGGATTGTAGAAGAAATAAAAAAATGAAATTAAAAAAATTCCTGGACTCACATGAGAATAAAAACACAACATAACAAAACCTCTGGAACACAGTAAAAGCAGTGTTCAGTGGGCAATTTATACCAAAATCAAACCCTTAACCTAATATCTCCAACAATTAGAAAAAGATCACAAAAGTACACCTAATGCCACTAGAAGAAAAAAATTAAAAATCTTAGAGCAGAAACAGGGGAGCAAGGGAGCTCTGTAAGATAAGCACAGGACTGAAAGCCACTAAGTCATCAGTTCAGGACGACTAACTGTTCTGTGGGAGAAAGATGATGCTTTTTGTGCGTACAAAAATTTAAAATCTCAGCAACACTATACAGGATCACTGTGAGTCAGAACCAACTCAAAGACACTTAACAACAACAATTGAGCATAAATAAATGAATTATAAAACAGGAAAATAATAGAAAGAATCAACAATACAAAAATTTGGTTTTTTGAAAGGATTATTAATATAGAAAAACCATTGAGAAATCTAACAAAAGAAATGGAAGAGGTGCAAATAATGTGCATAAGAAATGATATGTGTTATGTCACAACAGAATCAATGAAAAGAAAAAGAATAATGACAGAATTGTACTTCAACAAATTTGAAAATCTAGAACAAATGGACAAACTCCTAGAAACACACAACCTACCAAAACTAACACAGAATGGAGTAGAAAATTGGAACAGATCTATAACAAAAGAAGAGATTGATCATGTTATTAAAAAACTCCCAACAAAAAAAATTCTGGGACCAGATGGCGTCACTGGTGAATTCTACAAAAGATTCAGAGAAGAGCTGAATTCTACTCAAACTATTCCAGAATATAGAAAAGGATGGGAAACTCCCTGATTCATTTTAAGAATAGAGCACAACCTTGCTACCAAAACCAGGCAAAGATTTCACTGAAAAAGACAATTATAGACCAAATATCCTTCCAGAACAAAGATGCAAAAATTCCCCCCAAAATTCTAGTCAATAGACTACAACAACACCTAAAATATTACATCATGACCAAGTGGGATTTGTGCCAAGTATACAAAGTGATTCAATGTTAGAAAAAAAATAAAATCAATGTAATCCATAACATAAATAAGGAATAATTATATTGATTAGTGCAACAAAATAGGAATAGAAGGAAAATTTCTTAACATAATTAAGGGCATTTATACAAAATAGCCAATCAACATTACAATCAATGGAGAGAAACTGAAGTCATTCCCTTGTAAACAGGAACAGACAAGGGTGCCCTTTATCACCACTCCTATTGAATATTGCACTGGAAGATTTATTCAAACTAGAAAAGGAAATTAAAGGCATCTATATTGGTATGGAAGAAGTAAAACTCTCTCTATTTGCAGGTGATATGATCCTATACATAGCAAACCCCAAAGACTCAGGAAGAAAATTATTGGAACTCATTGAAAGATTCAACAAAGCTTCAGAGTACAAAATTAACAAACAAAAATCAATTGGATCCTTTACACTAGTAAAGTAATCCCTGAAATGGAAATCAGGAAAACAATGCCATTTATAATATCCACCCAAAAGATGAAACAATTAGGAATGAATCTAACCAGAGAAACAAGAGACCTATGCAAATAAAACTACAAAACACTACTCCAAGAAACCCAAAGAAACCTACAAAAATTGGAGAATATACCATGCTCATGGATATGAAGACTTAAAATTGTGAAAATGTCAAAATTAACCAAAGTGACCTATAATATAATGCAATTCCAATCCAGATCCCAACATCATTCTTTTCATTATTTATTTATTAACTTTTTATTGTGAGTTAAGTGAAAGTTTACAGACAAGA
>NW_006408531.1:27094034-27095898 GCF_000296735.1 Chrysochloris asiatica
TCCAAAGCAATCTATAAATTCAATGCAATCCCAATCCAGAGTCCAACACCAGTATTTAATGAAATGGAAAAAATGAACACAAACTTATATGGAAAGGAAAGAGATCTTAGATAAGCGAAGCACTTCTTTTAAAAAAGAACAAAGTTAGAGACCTCTCACTCCTTAATCTCTAAATTTACTACACAGCCACAGTCGCCAAAACAGCCTGGTACTGGTAACTTGAAACATACATAGATTGATGGATCAGAATTGAGAATGCAGAAGTAAATCCGTCTACATACAGTCAATTGATTTCTGACAAAGGGCCAAAACACATTAAATGGGGAAGACACAGTCTCTTAAACAAATGTTGCTGGCAAAACCAGAAATTCATTAACAGAAGCATGAAACAAGACCCATATACAAAAACAAACTCAATGTCAGTTAAAGACCTAAATGTAAAACCTAGAACTATAAAGATCATCAGTGAAAAAATAGAGTCAATTAGGGCATCTAACAAATGTCATAAATACACTTTCAAACATTACAAAAAACATACAAATGGTAGAAGACAAAGTAGATGACTGGGACCTCCTAAAAATTACACACTTATGTGCATCAACATATTTCACTAAAAGAGGGAAAATTTTTTTGCAAAGACATATAAAGCAAAGGACTAATATCTAAAATTTATAGAAATCTGCAACACCTCTACAAGGAGCTCTGGTAGCGTAGTGGTTACGAGTCAGGCTGCTAACCTCAGCGTCAACAGTTTGAAACCACTAGCTGTTCCAGGGGAGAAAGATGAGGCTTTCTGCTCCTGTAAACATTTATAGCCTCAGAAACCATATACACGGCTGCTATGAGCCGGAACTGACTCCACAGCACACAATCATCAACACCACCACCACACCTCTAAAAGAAAAAGACAAACAACCCAATCTAAAAAAATGAGTGCAGGACATGAAAAGACACTTCATTAAGGAAGATATTCAGGTAGCCAAATGGCGTTGTCGATGAATGTGCTGGACTGCAAAGTATTTGAACCACAAAGTTGGTAGCACAAGCTCACCAGCCACTCCTTTGAAACCCTAAACAGGATTGCTATGGGTTGGAACTGACTCGACAGCACTTAACAACAACAACAACAACTAACATATGAAGATCAATATACAAACATTAGTTGGAGTTCTCTATTCTAATAATGTTCATGATCATTTGCTGTTAGAGAAATGCAAATCAAAACAATGAAGAGATATCATCTCACACCAGCATTAATAGTAAAGTTCATAAAAACAGAAATCAACAAAAGCTGGTAAGATTGTGGACAGACTGGGACCCTCCTACATGGTTGGTGGGACTATAAAATGGTTCAACCACTCTGGAGACTGGTATGGCATATCCTCAGAAAGTTGGAAATAGAAATACCTCTTGGCCCAGCAATCCCACTACTTGGTATATGTCCACAAGAAATAAGAGCCAAGGCATGAGTAGATAAGATATAAACATACCTATGTTCACCACAGCACTATTCACAACAGCAAATAGATGGAGATAGCCTACTTGTTCATCAATGGTAGAATGGATAAACAAACTTTGGCATATACACACAATAGAATACTATGCAATATTGAAGAATAATGATGAATCTTCAAAACACCTCATAACATGGATGAATCCGGAGGATATTATGCTGAGTGAAATTAGTCAATCATAAAAGGACAAATATTGTATGAAACCATTATTGTACAAGGAGTACTGGTGTGGTGCTTGGGTTAATGCGCCAGACTGCAAAGCCATTTGAACTGTAAGATTGGCAGTTCAAGCTCACCAGCTGCTCTTTGGAAACCCTTTACAGGGTAGCTATGGATTGAAATTGACTTGA
>NW_006408531.1:27096368-27100919 GCF_000296735.1 Chrysochloris asiatica
GTATGCTGTGCTAAAGAGGATAGAGGTAAATAGTGATATATATAAAACCTTGCAACAGCAGGTTCTGTGTGAAGAAACATGGATTGAGACATAGGCTGAATGGGTAATGAGGAATAGATAGATAGATAGATAGATAGATAGATAGATAGATAGATAGATAGATAGATAGATAGATAGATATAGCTATTTGTTGGTTTGTACCATGGAATCAGTTCTAACTCATAGTGACCCTGCACTGGGTTTCCGAGGCTGTAAATCTTTACAGGAGGAGAGCACCTCATCTTTCTCCCACGGAACTGCTGACCTTGAGGTTAGCAGGCCGACTCGTAACTACTATGCTACCAGAGTTCCATCATATATGGATATATATATATATATATTTATAATCTCCCACAAATACAGTACTGGTGTGGCACTCTAACGTTAATGCGTTAGACTGCAAAGTCAGTTTGAACTGCAATGTCAGCAGTTCAAGCTCACCAGCCGCTCCTTGGAAACCCTATACAGGGTCACTATGGGTCAGAACTGACTCGACGGCACTTAACAACAACAACAACCTCCCACAAATATACAGGAGTTTGAAAGAGGCTAGCTCTAGGTGAGTTTTTACCTTTCACGCAAACAACTATAAATGTAGTGGAGCATACAGTGGGAAAAATGATGAAATCTTTATAAATATTATGAAACATCTTAAAGCAATGAGTCGCTGGGCCTGGGGTTCAGGACTTAGTCTCAGGGGACAGCATGATCTGTTGATCTAACACAGTCCACAAAGACAATGTTCTATATCCTACTTGGGTGAGTAGTGTTGGGGATCTTGAAAGCTCATGAGCAGCTGCCTAAGTTGCAGCTATTGGTCTCTCCATATGGAAGGAAGAGGCTTGGAATCAATTAGTCCAATGTGCTAAGGGAACTTATGAACATCAGTCTCCATGACTCTGATACCAGAAGAATTAAACAGTGTCTGGCTTCTACTACTAAGAAGGATCACATTAGAAGGTCCTGGAGAGCATGGGACAATGTGGAACAAAACTCAAAATTATTTTTAAAAACATGAAAACCAGGCTTACTGGTCAGAAAGAGATTAGAGGAACCTAAGAATATAGCTCCTGGCGATCCTTCTGATCCAGAAAGAAACTCACCCTCACGGTCCGATTTTCAGCCTGCAGTAGATAGGCTTATGGCGGGGGACAACACTAGTAAGGTGTGCTCACTGTGGAGTGGTGGAGCATTCAAAAGCAAAAGGTCAACATTTACCTAAAAACAGAGTTGAGAAGGGTTGGGAAGGTAGACGAAATGCAAAGAGGAACCACAGGGATTAACTGTTGTTGCATGGAGGACATTGTTATCATTGAGATGTTGAATGTAAAACTGATGATCTTATCTGTGAACCTTCATTCAATTCACAATAAAAAGCTAAAGGAGAAAAGAAAAGTTTTTCATGCTAAAGAAAATATTCTTGATGGTTGCCAGGGGTGAGAGGGAAGGGAGAATAATTTACTGGCTAGAGGGTGTTGTTGCTGTTAAGTGCCAGTGAGTTGGTTCTGACTCGTAGCTTGAACCGTCAGCCTTTCAGTTCAAACCAATTTTGCAATACAACACATTAACCTGCAATGCCACATCAGGATTCCAGCTAGAGGGTAGACAGCTATTAACTTGGGTGATGTGAAAGACGATGCACAAAACAAAAAGAAAGGAATAAATCAAATACTGTATTGCATTGGGCAGATGTGCTACAAATATCTCTTTAAAGTGTTGAAAAGCTGTCACTTTGAAGTGTCAGGCTCACCTGATGCAAGTAATGTTTTCAATAACACATATACATGTGAAAGGTGGATAAGGAATAAAAAAGACTGAAGAAAAAATGATTACCATTGAATTTTGGTGTTGGTTAAGAATATTAAATATACCATGTTGCTGTAGTTGTTAAGTGCTGTCAAGTTGGCATTGATTCATAGCGACCGTATGTACAACAGAACGAGACTCTGCTTGTTATTGTCATTGTTATGTTTGAGTCCATTGTTTTTGCTACTGTTGCAATCCATCTCATACTGTAGTATTCCTCCTGTTTGCTAAACCTCCACTTTTCTAAGCATGGTGACTTTCTCCAGGGACTGCTCCTTCCTGACTTTTGTCAAAAGTATGAGAGATGAAGTTTCATCATCTTCATTTCTAAGGAACATTCTGGTTATACTTCTTCCAACACAGATTTATTTGTTCTTCTGGTAGCCCATGGTACTTTCAATATTCTTCTCCAACACCATAATTTAATTGCATTGTTTATTCTACAATCTTCCTTAGTCATAGTCTAACTTCACATGCATATGAGGTGATTGAAAATACCATAACTTGGTTTAGCCATACCTCAAAGTGACCCCTTTGCTCTTGAACACTTTAAAGAGGTCCTTTGAAGCAGATTTACCTAGGCAATACATAGTCTGATTTCTTGACTGCTTCTTCCATGAATGTTGATTGGAGATCCAAAATGACGTATTTGAAATTTTCACTCTTTTCTCTATTTATCATGATATTGTTTTTGGTCCACTTGTGCAGATCTGTTTTCTTTATATTGAGGTGCAATCCATACTGAAGGCTGCATTCTTTGATCTTCATCAGTAAGTATTTTAAGTTCTTTTTGCTCCCAGCAAGCAAGGCTGTATCACATGCATATTGAAGATTGTTAATGATCTTGATGCTACACTTTTCTTTATGTAATCCAGCATCTTGGATTATTTGCTCAGTGTACACATTAAATGAGTATGATGAAAGATACTCTGATGCACACTTTTCCTGATTTTAAACCAATCACTATCCCCTTGTTATGTTCTAACAAATACCTTTTGGTCTGTGTACACATTCATTACAAGCACAATTAAGTGTTTTGGAATTCCCATTCTTTGCAATTCTATCCATAGTTTATGATCCACACAGTTGAATGTCTTTGCACAGTCAATAAAGCACAAGTAAACATTTTTCTATTATTATTTACTTTCAACCAAGATCCATTTGACATCAGTAATGATTTCTATAGTTCCACATTCTCTTCTGAATCTGGCTTGAATTTCTGGCAGCTCTTTGTTGACGTATTGCTGTAACTGTTTTTGAATTATCTTTAGCAAGTTTTCACTTGTATGTGATATTAATGATACTGTGTATTGATTTCTGCATTCCCTTGGTTCACTTTCCTTTGGAACAGACACAAATATGAATGTCTTCCAGTTGGTTGGCCAGTTAACTGTAATCCAAACTTCCTGGCACAGATGAGTGAGTGCTTCCAGTGCTGCATCAGTTTGTTGAAACATTTCTACTTGTATTCTGTCAATTTCTGAAGCCTTGTTTATTGCCAGTAGCTCCACTGCAACTTGGACCACTTCCTTGAATACTGTCATTTTTTATCTTATGGTATCTCTTGAGATGGTAGAACATCGAATAATTTTTTTAAAATATAGTGCCTGTGTATTCCTTATATCTTCTTTTAATGCTTCCTGCATTATTCAATATTTTGCCATAGAATCTTGTAATATTGCAACCCAAGGCTTGAATTTTTCTTCAGTTCTTTCAAGATGAGAATTGCTTAGGGTGTTCTCATTGGTTTCCCAACTCCAGTTCTTTGCATATTTTACTGTAGTACTTTACATTGTTTTCTTGAGCTTCCCTTTAAAGATTTCTGTTCAGCTCTTTTACTTCATCATTAATTCCAGCTGATTTAGCTTCTCTTGATGTCTTCACATAACTCCTCTGGTCTTCAGTCATTAGTATCAAATCTGTTTTTGATATGTTTTCTAAATAAGGTAGGATATACTCATCACTGTATTTGAACTCTCATGAACTGGTTCTAATTTTCTTCACTTTCATCCTGAACTTGAAAACAAGCAATTAATTGATGGTCTGTTCCACAGTCAGCCCCTGGCCTTGTTCTGGCTGATGATACTGAGCTTCTTCATCATCACTTCCCACAGAGATAGTCTATTTGATTCTTGCATATTCCATTTGATGAGATCCTGCTGTATAGCTGCCTTTTATGTTTCTGAAAAACAATATTTTCAATGAATAAGCCATTGATTTGGAAAAATTATATCATGTCACCTTCAGTGTCATTTCTATCTGATCCCTCTTCTTTGTTTCCAAGTTTTGCATTCCAATTACTAACAATTATCAATTCATCTTGATTGCATGTTTGATTAATTTCAGACTGGGGAAGTTGCTTGTTGCTGTTATGTGCCCATGTTCTGACTCATAGTGACCCTGTATAGGATTTCTAAGGAGTGGTTGGTGAGTTTTAACTGTCAGCGGTTAACAGTCCAGTTCTTATCCTATGGCACCACACAAGGAAGAATTGATAGAATTCTTCAATTTCATCATCATTGGCTTTAGTGGTTGATGGATAAATGTGAATAACAGTGGTATTAACTGGTGTTTCTTATAGGCATTTAGATATCCTATCACAAACAATGCTGTACTTCAAGATAGATCTTGAGATGCTTTTTTTGACAATGAATGTGATACCATTGCTTTTCAATTTGTCATTACTATCATAAGGAGCTCTGGTAG
>NW_006408531.1:27102639-27117433 GCF_000296735.1 Chrysochloris asiatica
TCTATGGTCTTCCTTATTCACTGTCCAGCTTTCACATGCATATGAGGTTATTGAAAATACTATGGCTTGGGTCAAGTGCACGTTAGTTCTCAAGCTGACATCTTTGCTCTTCAACACTTTCAAAAGGTCTTGTGCAGCAGATTTGCCTAATGCAATATGTCATTTGATTTCTTGACTGCTGCTTCTGTGAGTGTTTATAGTCTTAGTCTGTAAGCCCTGCTAAATCTGTCCACCCTGGGAGACTCTGCTGGTAATTAAAATACTGTGGTATAGCTGCCAGCATCACAGCAAAGCACAGAAAAACTCACAGACAAGAAATAGAAGTATACCATGGATTACCAGAAAAACAAAGTTGTTTTGGTAAGTACAATAGAATGCTTCTTAGAATCAAGATTGCTGAGACTTTGTTTCATATACTTTGAACATGTTAACAGGAGAGACTAGTACGTGGAGAAGGACATCATGCAGCTAAAAAGAATGGTTAGTAAAAAACAGGCAGACTATCAATGATTTCAGAACTGCAACAATGGACTCAAACATAGAAACAATAGTGAGAATGACATAGGACCAGGTAGTATTTTGTTCTGTTGTACATATGGTCACTGTGAGTCAGAACTGACTTGATGGCCCCTAATAAGAACAAGGTAAGAGTAAAAAGAAGTATCATTCTAACAGAGTTGTTAAACATTTAAGTCAGTTGCCCTGAAAAGACCCTGAAATGGAGATTGTTGTTGATGTTGGTAAGTTCCTACCCATAGCGACCCCATGTAGGGTTTCCAAGGAGTGACTGGTGGGTTTCAACAGTTGATCTTGTGGTTCAAACTTCAAACTGAGGTTGTTGTTAAGTGTTATCAAGTCGGGTTTGATCCATTGCAACCCTGTATAGTGTTTCCAAGGAGAGGTTGGTGAGCTTGAACTGCTGACCTTGAGGTTGAAACTGACTTTGCAGTCCAGTGCATTAATGCATAGCACCCCACCAGGACTCCTGTGAAGATTATAGCATTCAATTAAGTTTTTTCTACCTACCAAATGTAACAAAATGCATTATCCAAAAAGAAATTAGATATAAATCATATCCTTAAATTATTAGCTTGGAAATGAGCTAACCCCCTTGGCTCAACTTTCAACCAAACAATATGTAGACCTATAAGGTGAAGTGTAGGGGTTATACACTCCTTAGAACAAGCAACCATAGATGGCATAAAGGGCATTATTTGCCCAGGGACAGAGTCAGAAGACAGGAAGGAACAAGGAAGAAGGAAAATGGACATGTGGAACTCAAGAATGAATGGGAAGAACACTGTTACTTTGTGGGAATATGTAAATAATGTCACAAAATAATGTGTAAGAACTGTTGAATGGAAAACTAATTTGCTTTGTAAACTTTCACCTAAATCATGCACATACATCACACACACACATACACACACACAAAGATTGATGGTTGTATCAACATACAGTGTAAGCCATCAAGACCAGTAGCTGTGCAAGCCTAGGCTTAAGTGAATCTGGATTTTGTAGTAGAAAAGGGAGATGCCGTATTATCTTTGAAATTAGCTGAAGCAATGAAGTGTAGTTTGTGCTGTTAACTTTCATCTTATATATTTTCCTAGTATAGTTAATCTGTCATTTCAGGAACAGAGGACCAAAGGACCATCATGATGGTAGCTTCTGGATAGTAAGGAATGAAAAAGAACCAATAATTGTGGTCCCTTAATTATGTGTTCACTGCTGAACTGTTTTTGTTTGAAAATATTTCTCAGTTTTATTCATTGTTATGTGGAATCCATGTTGATGTTGTTAAGTGTTGTCAAGTTGGTTCTGGCCCATAGCGATCCTTTATAGGATTTCTGAGGACTAGTGAGTTTGAACTGCCGACCTTTTGGTGCAAACCCACCTTGCTGTTGAGTGCTTATCCTGTAGTCCACATCAAGACTCCATGTTGGTGGATCAAAACTCTGTAGATGTTTGTATAGTGGCATTAATTGAAGGTCTGAAAGCAAGAAAGGTAATCCCAATTTACTGTTGATACAGTCAAAATAAATACCAGTGAAGAATGAATTCAATGTAATCAACTTAACAACAAATGATTACTTCATCTCCTCAAGAGATGGTACTATAGTGAGGGCTCAGCATAACTCTGTGGTGTTGGCACATTGAACATTTTCAAATGGCTAAGGACCAAGGCCATGCAATCATCTATTATACTTTTCAGCTGGATGTGATAGAAACTCTTTGTTATTAACATGTGATATAAAGATTTTCATACTCAATGCCCTTCCTGACAGATCTATCCAAATGCACTTTCCTAAAATCTCAAATTTTCTTGCCTTATGTTGGTGATTAATTACTTAAATATTTTAATTGTATTTTTTTCCAATCTGTCAATAATCTCAGCAATAACCATCTGATTATACAGTTATTATAATTATTACTTTCCCCAAATATCTGAAAATCCTCAGAGTTGGCACCTGCAAGTGCATTCCTTTTTTACCAGTATAGTATTTCAGTTAATCTCTGCTAACATTTCCAATAGTAGCACTTCAAGTGCATGCCAGGGACTCAGAGTGCTCCCCCTACCTCCAGAGATGTGGTCCTTATTGTGGATCTAGCTCTAAAATCTCATTTCTGAGTTTCCTTCTAAGGAACACTAGTGCCAACTCTCTTAAGCAAAACTCCTCTGGAAACAGACTAAAACTCTGAGATTCTCATGCAGAGTGCTGTGACTGGGGAATAACACAGCTGAGAGATGTGTGAGGCAAAAATGGTATAAAAGGAGAAACTGAACTGTGTTGAGCTACAACAGATGCCCCAGTGAGCCTATGAAGGATTCTGGAGCCAGGATAGACTTTCAGAATGGTGCCATATGAGTCAGGGAGGTTAGAAGTTTGTACCACAATGTTAACTACTCTTCTGGATTCCAGCAGTCTACAAGCAGGTGTCCTAACCTTGACTGAAGTAGCTTCCCTCAGCCAAAGATAATTCCCAGAGAGAAACTCAGCTGGGAGCCAGTGGAAGCAACACCTTTACTAGATGAAATACATGCATCAGTCTTGACTGCTTAGCTTATATTTCAACTGGGATGTTAATCAAGTAATAATTAAAAATGCAACACCAATATAATATTCAGGCTTCAAAAGGGAAAAGAAATACGCAGAAATATATAATCCTGTAATATTTGTATTACAAGAAGTATGTGTAAAGATAAAAGAACAGGAAAACTAAGCCTTTGGGGCCAGTCCATCTTTAATGATTAATTTTCCCTCTCCAGCTAAATTTGACATTAAAGCAATCCCTGCCCTCCATACTGAGTTTGAAGACCCAGAAGAGACAGGCACTGAGAATTTTATAATAATGCTATAATCAACTTTGGGCAGAGGAAATTTTTCAAAAATGACACCTCTAGCACTAAAAGAGTTTTAGGGTCTTACGAAACACAGGGGACCAACTCTTTGATACTTTATCTCAATTACTTTTAAGGAATTTTTTTCCTTTGCCACTTGTGGCATGTTTTTATGTTAATATTAAAGAAGTCTAAACTGAATCCCGACTGCCTAGTTTCAAACCCTGCCCCTTATACCTTGTATCTGACTAAAAAGTAAGTTTCTTAGTCTCTCTGTGCCTGAGTATCCTCCTCTATAAAATGGAAATGACAAATGACCTACCTCAAGGGTTGGGTGTAAGGATTAAATGAGTTAAATAAAGTTTCTTTTGTTTTGGCTTTATTTACTTATTTATTTTTATGATATATTGTTGTTGTTGTTATATGCTGTGGAGTTGGTTCCAACCGATAGTGACCCTATACAGGGTTTCTGAGGCTGCAAATCTTTACGGGAGCAGAAAGCCTCATCTTTCTCCCATAGAACAGCTGGTAGTTTCGAACTGCTGACCTTGCAGTTCACAGCCCAATTCGTAACCACTATGCTACCAGAGCTACTTATTTTTATGATACAGTGACTGACAACTTTCAACTAGAGACTGTGGTTATTATTTGGTCACCTAAGAAGGTTTTTCTGTCTCATCCTATGTAATTTTGATGATTTCATGGCCTCTCAGAAGATGAATATGTATCTTCTCTATTGAGTTGGTCTTTATATTTCATATTCCACAGTTAATGAAACAGATGTTAAATGGTTGGTAAAGCTCCAGTTGCTATTTCTTGTCATAGAGTTGATTCTGACTCATGACAACTGCGTGTGTACAGAGTAGACCAGCTCCATCAGCTTTTCAAGAGTCACGCTGTGTATAGATAGATGTGTATCTTTTGGCCTTGCCACCAAGGACAGCTTCAGCTATCAGTTCAAGTTTTCAGAAGCAGGTTGCCAGGCCTGTGATCTGAGGCAACTCAGAGAGGGTTTTAAATGTCCATCTTTCACCTAACAATCTTGTGGTACCAAAATACAAAACAGAGATTCTCAGTTCTGATTTAGTATATCTCAGAGTAGTTTTTAGAGATCATGTGGATTATTTTACATGCCTTTTTAATGACATATTTCTTATGTGTTAAGGCTGTATACAGTATGGCTATTGTAGTTATAAATTGTTTATGCAATAATTCAAACCTGGTGGTATATAAGCAGGAAGGTTACTTTTTATCCACCAGTGCTTTTAACATGTTTGATATCATTTTTTTCTTCTTTGTCTCTTGATGATATCTAGGTCCCATGGCTTTCTGATAACCTTTCAATGATAAGAAACGATGTGACGAAAGTGCCTGAAAAAATGACTAAAACCCCAAACCAAACCCACTGCCACTGAATGAACTCTGACTCGTAGCGAGTCTGTATACAACATGAGTTCAATCATAATCAAGTTAAAGGTATCCCCTTCCCTGTCCCAACTCAGGCTGACTGTGAGGCTTGTGGGCAGGTATTGGTGGAGGGCCTATTCATTCACCCTTCCTCACTCTTACCTGACATGAAAGAATCCCGAAGCAGCATGACAGAGGATAGAAGGGATTAGAACAAAGAAATAACCTTTTTATTTGTTTTTGTTCCTTTGGTTCTGCAATTTCATTTACTCTTGGCTGGGACGAGCAGGTACGTTGCCATGACTGCTCTGGGACAGACATCCAAATATCAGTTTGAATTAATCATAGCTCTGTGATGAGAAACTGTTGAAAGTGGTGGCTGTGTATAGATACAGCTCTGTCTTCTGTCCTTGCCATCAGGGGCTGCTTACAATATCGATTCAACTTCAGCATTCTTTTCTTTTCCAGTTTGATTCTGATTTTATTATGAGGTCAGAACAGAAGAAGTACAGGGAGAGGTAGCAGTATGTCCAGAAGTTGAAGTCATCGTGGATGCTGAAGACGGGAATGAAGAACAACTCCACCAAGCGGATGCATTTCAGGGTCCAAGTGCGATTCTGAGCGTCTGCCCGAGGCTGGGGCTTCACTAGAAGTGGCCTGCCTTTTTGCTGCATCCTCACATTCCAATTCCTCATCGGAATCCAAATCTTTCCAATCACCATCTCCGTCCAGACCCCTCCCCTCCTCCCCCTCCCCTCACCCCCGCTGGCCTCCCCCTGCTGCCTGGCCAACTTCTTGGCCTGCTGCTCAAACCACTGCAGCCGAGATGACTTGTGGGCCGGGTCCAGGTGGTGAGTCGGCGCGGCCGGGTCCCTGGGCGTCGCCGGGGCCTTCTTGGGCGACACGTGTCAGACGGCTGCGCCTTGATGGCCTGCTGGATGGCCGCGTTCACGGCGTTCTTGTCCACGCCGTCGGCGCCCAGCCCCTTCTCCATGTTCTTCTCGTTCATCCTCTCCACACAGTGGCTCATCGATTGCACCGCCCTGCGCTCTAGCTCCACGTGTCGCTGAGACTGCAAGTGGTTCCCACGTGTCGCTGAGACTGCAAGTGGTTCTCGCAGGCGTTGAAGGAGGCGAACTGCTTGCTGCACACGGTGCAGTAGGTGGCCGTGCCCTTGCTCTCCTGCTCCGCCACGGACCGCTGCGCCCGCACACGCTCCTGAAAGCCCTAGGCCACCTTCCGCCGCAGGTTGTGGCGATACCAGTCCATCTTGTGGGCCCGTGATGCACGTGTACGTCGCCATCGCCAGGCGGGAAACCAGGTGGGAGGCAGACATTTCGAGGCTCTGCTCTGTATGCTTCCAAACCTCCAAAAGGACACAGGTTAGTCTACTGAGAATTCTCTCACTGCACTCCACATTGGTGCTAGCCAGGGAGGGTCTGTGAATTTCTGAAGGTCAGCAAGAATGTAGTCAGAAAGTGAAATAATCATCTCTGGGTTGTTTTTCTTATGAGCCCGGGTGTGATTGCTGTGTAATAAATAAATCACAACAACGACAACCATAAGATAGGCAATTCAAACCCACCAGCTGCTCTCAAAAACCCTATACAGGGCACTATGAGTTGGAACCAGCTCAACGGCACTTAACAATGACAACAACATAGTATTGGGGTACAGGGGAGGAAGGAAAAGATATAGCACTCTCCACCAACCTCTGACTCCTGGCAGAGACAACTAGATTATGTCCATGAAACGTTTCCAAATTCTGAGTTTTCTCTTTATATTAATTGAAAATGGGTGATACTCAGATAGATGGTGGCAGGACTTCTTGGCTTACTTTCTAGTAAGTTCTATTGTTGTGCCTTTGAGTCAATTCCAACTCATAACTACACTATGTGACAGAGTACTTTCTTAGGCTGTAATCTGTATTCAAGGGACTCTTGTAGCGTAGTGGTTACAAATCGGGCTGCTAATCTCACGGTCATCAGTTCGAAACTACCAGCTGTTCGCGGGAGAAAGATGAGGCTTTATGCTCCCATAAAGATTTACAGCCTTGGAAACCCTGTACAGGGTCGCTGTGAGTCAGGACCGACTCCATGGCAAATAACAACAACAATAACAATTTTTGTTCGAGCAGGTTTCTAGGGCTTTTCTCACGTACAGGGACTGGTAAGTTTGAAGTGCTGACCTTTTAGTTAGCAGAACAGTGCTGCTTAATCATTGTATCACCTAGAAACCTTTAACAAGTCCTACATAGAGGTCTGGTGTGGTGCTGTCGGAAAAAAACACTGGACTGCTAACTACAAAGTTGGAGGTTCACACCCACCAGCTACTCTTCTGAAACCTTATACAGCCTCCCTATAAATTGTAACTGACTCAATGGCATTTAATAGCAATATAAAGAGGTACAAGGGAACTTTAAAAAGTTCCATTAAACAATAATGGGTTTTCCCCAGGAATTTTTTGAAGCCCTCTTGTATATATGAGTACTGTGGGGGCTCCTACCAGTTACGGTTTTTAATCTTGTTATCCAGGTCCTTAAAACCTAATTACTGTTGTCAAGTCAATTGCAGCCCGATTGTAACTACTATGCTACCAGAGCTCCTTAGAAATCATAGAGTTTCTAAGACTTTAAATCTTTACAGAAGCAGACAACCTCATCTTTCTCCTGTGGGTTCTCTCCTGGTGCAAATGTTTTGTGTTTGAGTACCTACCTAAAAGTGGGCATTTGAACCCCCTCAGTGGTGCCACAGAAAAAATACTGGTAATCTGTTTCTATAAAGACAATGGTGGTAATTTAGCCAACATTCTAAGATGTTAAGAAAAGCCCAACTTAACATCCTGTTACACATATATAGATATCTGTGGAGGGCATTGGATAATTTAGTCTCCTAGTACTTCAGTTTTCTCCTCTGCAAAAGTGGGAAGAGTATCTACTTTAGATTACTTGTTAGGCTTAAATAAGGTAACTCATGGAAACCCATAGCTGTGTAGTGTAGTTCTTATCACGTAGTAAGTACTCAGTGAATGTTAGCTACTATTATGCAATATTGTATATTTATTTAACTCTAACTATATGGTCATAAATTGAATATGCATTCATTTATTGAACATGTATGAGTATTCACTAGACAACTATTGTAGACATTGTGGAAGGGGTAATGAATAAAACAGATAGCTCCCATGGAGTTTGCATTTTGGTGGAGAGAAGCAAACAATAAACAATGAAGTCAAATATAGAATGTGATGGATAAAGATAAGTGCTATGGAGGAAAAAAAAAGCAGGGAAGTTGAGTGAAGAGTGTCAAGACTCACTGAAGAGGTGGCATCTGAGGTATAGTGCCTTGTTCAGTATGGTAGGAGAAAAATGTTAATTAAATTCAATATTACAATCTCTACAAGCTTGATACTATTTATGGCATAGATAATAACCCTTATACCCAATGAAGAAAAGTTACCTTATGTTAGGGAGATCACTTCAGTTTTTTAGTAGAGAGTTTATAGTATACCTATAAATTATGTAAGGAGCTCTGGTAGCGTAGTGGTTACGAATCGGGCTGCGAACTGCAAGGTCAGTAGTTCGAAACTACCAGCTCTTCCGTGGGAGAAAGATGAGGCGTTCTGCTCCTGTAAAGATTTACAGCCTTGGAAACCCTGTTCAGGGTTACTATGGGTCGGAACCGACTCTACGGCACTTAACAACAACAATATAAATTATGTAGTGGCCTGGGTGGCACTTAACTACTCACTGAGAAGGAGTTCTGCTGTGGGGCTGCAGGAAAATGCACTGGACCACAAGATCGCGTTAAATTTCAACGTGGTTCAAACTCACCAGCTGCTCTTTGGAATACCTACCTGGGGTCGCTATGAGTTGGAATCAACTCGATGGCACTTAACAACAATAACAGCAACTCACTGTAAAGGAAGCCTGGTGGTGCAATGGTTAAGAGTTAACTGCTAACCCGAAGGTCAGCAATGTGAACATGCCAGCCCTTGGTGGCCTGATCCTGTAACAATTATAACATAGAAACCCAATGAAGCAATTCTGTTCTGTCTCTCTGAGGAGGAGTCAACTTGCTGACACACATAAACAAATCATCAAAAGATTGGGGTTCGAACCCACCCAGCGGTGCTATGGAGGAAAGGTCTGGTAATTTGCTTCTGTAAAGAGTCCACAGAAGAGAATCGTATGGAACCACTTTCCTCTGTAATGCAAGGAGGCACCATGACTTGGACTAGACGGGATGGCAATGAGTTTGGGTTTTCTTTGGTTTTGGCTTGCCTTGTAACATGCCTTTGAATTTTCATTGTTATTGAACGCTGATTAATATAAATGGAAGTCTTGAGTATAAAGTTTTATGTTTCTGATTAGTGCTGGACTGTGCTGAATGATTTCTGTGGCTGTAGATTGCCAGGGGCTTCAATTTGCTTTGATGCATTTGTCTCCCTATTGCTTTATGTCTTCCCTAAGAACTTCTCCTTAGATAGAATCTGTTCACTGCAGACCTCTCAACTTTAATACTCTGTTTGACTGGATCCGTGTTGATGTAGGGTGTGAGAGAGAAGAAGCAATATACAATTTTATGATTAAATCCCATTCTTTAATTGACCTGTGACCTGGCCTGCAAATTCACAAGTGTTTCTTAACTTTTTCTTTCCCCCTGTTAGTAAGACAAGAGGAGAGCTTGTAGAGGTTCATGTTGGCTAAGTGCCGTCCTTCCCACTTGGAATACACTCTGGTAAAGTCCTTTTCTCTGGAGATGCCTTTGTTATGTGAACGTCTTACGATGTATTTCAAAATGATTCCTTTACTCCTCCACAGCAGAGGCTTTTTACCATGAGAACTAGGTGGACTTCGTGGAGGTAGAACCTAGGAAAGTATGGGGGCAAGATCTTATGTTTTTAAATTTATATTTATTGAAATACAGCCTACATACGGATGTGTGCAAGTCGTAATTATCCTTTTTGATGAACTTCTCACAAAGAGAAAATATTCATGTCACCAGCAAACAGTTCAAGATCTAGAAGATTGGCAGCAGCCCAGAACCACCATCATGCTCACTCCTAATCACCACTCTCTCCAAGGTAACCATTACCTGAATTTTTTACACAATAGGTCAACTTTGCCTGTTTTGAACCATATGCAAATGAAATCAAATAGAAGGAATTATTTTACATTTGGCTTCATTCAGCCAATATTTTGTTTGTGGGATTAATTGTCCTATATTGCATGTAGGGATAATTCATTTACCCTCATTAATGTGTCAAATTTTTTGAATGAACATGCCACAATTTGTCCACTTTACAGGATGGATATATGGATTATTTTCAGGTTTTCCTATTAAAAATAGGAGTGGTATCTAAAAGGGACAAAGTTCTAAAATTTATAGAAAACTTAAATACCTTAACTACAAGAAACAAATAATCCAATTAAAAACTGGGCAAAAGAATAAATACATCATCAAAAAAGATAATTAAGTGGCCAATAATACATGAATAAATGCTAATAGTCATTTGTCATTGTTGTTGTTGTTGTTGTTAGGTGCCATCCAGTTGGTACCTACTCATAGTGACCTTATGCACAGCAGAAGGAAACACTGCCTGGTCCTGGGCCAACCTCACTATTGTTGCCACACTTGAGCCCATTGATGCTACCACTTTGTCAATCCATCTCTCTGGGGGTCTTCCACTTTTTCTCTAACCCTCCAACTTAACAAACATGATACCCTTCTCCAGCGACTGGTCCCACCTGACAATATGTCCAAAATATGAGAAACGAAGTTTGGCCATCCTGGCCTCCAGTGAGCACTCTAGCTGCACTTCTTCCAACACAGATCTATTGGGTCTTTAGGCAGTCCATTTCAGTATTCTCCTCCAACACCATAATTCAAAAGCATCAATTCTTCTACAGTCTTCCTTATTCACTGTCCAGTTTTCACATGCATTTGAGGTTATTGAAAATACCATGGCTTGGGTCAGGTGCACCTTGCCATTAGGGAGATGCAAATCCAAACAACAATGATATATTATCATATCCCAACAACAATGTTGTTATGTGCTGTCAAGTTGGTTCCAAATCATAGTACCTTATGCACAACAGAAGCTAGGTCCTGCACTATCCTCAAAATCCTTGTTAAGCTTGAGCCTATTGATGATACTACCGTGCCAATCCATCTCATTGAATGTCTTCCTCTTTTACAGTGACCCTCCACTTTACCTAGCATTATATCCTTCTTCAGAGACTGATCACTCGTGACAATATGTCTGAAATATGAGAGATGAAATCTCTCTATTTTGGCTTCAAAGGAGCATTCTGGCTGTACTTTTTCCAACGCAAATTTGTTTGCTCCTTTGGCAGTCCATGATACTTTTAATATTCTTCTCCAACACCATTACTCAAATGAATCAATTTTTCTAAGGTCTTCCTTACTCACTGTCCAACTTTTATACACCTATGAAGCTATTGAAAATATTGTGACTTGGGTCAGGCACAAGTTAATCCTCAAAATGACATCTCTGCTCTTAAACACTTTAAAGAGGTCTTGTGCAGCAGATTTGCCAACTGCAATGCATCATTTGATTTCTTGACTACCGATTCTATGAATATTGATAATGGATCCAGGCAAAATGAAGGCTTTGACATCTTTGATCTTTTCTCCATTTATCATGGTGTTATTTATTAGTCCAATGGTGAGTACTTTTGTTCCCTTTACGCTGAGGTGCAACTCATACTGAAGGCTCTGGTCTTTGATCTTTATCACTAAATATTTTAAGTCCCCTTCTCTTTCAGCAAGCAAAGTTGTTTCATTTGCATATTGCATATTGTTTATGAGTCTTCCTCCAATTCTGATGCCACGTTCTTCTTCATATAATCCACTTTCTCAGATTATTTGCTCAGCATACATACTGAATAAGAATACAATCTTAGTGCATCACTTATCTAATTTTAAGCCATTCATTGTTCCTTTGTTCTGTTTGAACAACTGCCTCTTGGTCAATGTATAGGTCCTCATGAACACAGTTAAGTGTTCTGGAATATGTATTTTCTACAATGTTGTCCATAGCTTGTCAGTTGAAAGCCATTGCAGAGTCAATATAACACAGGTAAACATATTGCTGATATTCGCTGCTTTCAGCCAAGATCCATCTGACATCGGCAAGGATATTCCTTGTTTCATGCCCTCATCTGAATCTGGCTTAAACCTCTGACAGTTCCATGTATAATCAACGTACAGTTGCAACCATTTAAAATTATCTTCAGCAAAATTTCAATTGCATGTGATATTAATGATACTGTCCACTGATTTCTGCATTCTGTTGGGTCACCTCTCTTTGGAATGGGCACAGATATGGATCTCTTTCAATTAGTTGTCCAAGTAACTGTCTTCCAATTTTCCCAACAAAAGTGTTATTGCTGTTGTCAGCTCTGACTCATACAGACCCTATGTGCAACAGAACAAAACATTGTCAATCCTGTACCTTCCTCACAATTGCTGCTATACTTGAGCCCATTGTTGCTGCCACTGTGCTAATCCATCTTGTTGGGGATCACCCTCTTTTTCACTGTCCCTCCACTTTACCATGCATAATGTCTTTCTTCAGGGACCGGTCACTCCTGATAATATGTTCAAAGTATGAGAGACAAAGTCTGACCTTCTTGATTTCTAAGGCGCATTCTTGCTGTACTTTTTCCGATACAGATTTGTTTGCTTTTCTGGCAATCCATGCTACCTTTAATATTCTTTTTCAAAGTTATGAAAGTTGTTAAATGCTGTGAAGTCTGTTACAACTCATAGCGACCCTGTATAGGTTTTCTGAGGAACCACTAACATTGCAGTTAGCAATCCAGTGCTTATCCTACATGCCACACCAGGACTTCAACTAGGGAGTAGACATATATTAAGTTGGGTGACAGGAAAGTCAATATACAATAAGGCAAGGTCAACAGAACATGACCAAGACAAAGGAAGACACTGGGAGTTGCACAAGAGTAAAAAGCAACAATGATAAATACTTCTCCTTGTTATATATACAATCCTGTAATAACAGTAATTATTATTTATGAGTGAGTGAATACAAATGCAGTTATGCAAGCTAACCAGGTGTGGAATGGTATATAGAATTGTACTTATAAGTATATATGGCTTTGACAAAGGACACTTCTACATAAGTATTTGCATGTGCTGCAACAGTAGAGTATGCAGGGGAAAAGTTTATGAAAACTTATTAGCTGCAACCAAAGACCTGAGAAACTATAGTCTTGGGGACATCTAGGCCAATTGGCATAGCAAAGTTGCTAAACACAATGTTCTACTCCTAGTTTGGTGTGTAGCAACTGGGTTCTTAAAATCTTGTGAGATGCCATCTAAGATACAACTATGGGTCTCTTAATGCCCAGGGCAAAAAAAAAAAAAAAAAAAGAGTAAAGAAAATGAAAGAATCAAGGAAAAAATTAGTTCAAAGAATTAAAAACACCCATGAGGAATATAATCATCAGAATAATCAACCATATGAAACCCAACGGGAGGATTTGCCCAAAAGCAAATTTCAAAGACTGGTTATTGTTGTTGTTAAGTGCCATGGAGTCAGTTCTGACCCATAGCAAACCTGTATGGGGTTTCCAAAACTCCAAATCTTTACAGCATCAGAAAGCCTCATCTTTCTCACATGGAATGACTGGTAGTTTCAAACTGCTGACCTTGAGGTTAGCAGAGCGACTTATAACCTCTATACTACCAGAGTGGAAACAAGGATGAATGGAACAGGGAAACAAGGGAGGACGTGGATGAAGTACTGCTGTTGTTTTTGTTATTGCTAGGTGCTGTTGAGTCAGCTTTGGCTCGTAATGACATTATTCACAACAGAAAGAAACACTACCCATCTGCACATTCCTCACAATTGTTGTTACACTTGAGCCCATTGTACTGCTGCTGTGGCAATCCATCTCTTCTCTTTGAAGGTCTTTTTCACTCACCCTTCACTTTACCAATCATGAAGTCTTTCTTCAGGGACTAATCTCTCTTAATAATATGTCTGAAGTATGAGAGACTAAGTCTCACTATGCTGGCTTCTAAGGAACAGTCTGGCTGTACTTCTTCCAACAGATTTGTTTGCTCTTCTCTGGCAGTCCACAAACATTTTCAATATTCTTCTCCAACACCATGATTCAAATACTTTTATGGTTGCCTATTTATTGTCTAACTTTCACATGAATATGAGACAGCTACAAATACCATGGCTTGGGTCAGACACACCTTAGTTATCAAATATCTCAGCTCTTAAACACTTTAAATAAGTCTTGTGCAACAGATTTGCAATACGTCATTTGGTTTCTTGATTGCTGCTTCCGTAAGTCTTTGATAACTTCAATCTTTTCTCCATTAATCATGATGTTATGTATTGGTCTAGTGGTGAGAATTTTGTTTTCTTTACATTGAGGTGCAATTAATACTGTAAACTGTGGTCTTTTCAGTATTTTAAGTCCTCTGTGGTTTCAGCAAGCATGACTGAAGGCCTTTGCATAGTCAATGTTAAGTACCATCCAATCAATTCACACTCATAGAAACCCTATGTAGAATTTCTGAGGATCGGCTAGTGAGTTTGAACTGCTGAGCTTTCAGTTCAAACCGACCTGTGATCCAGTACATTATCCTACAGTGCCACATGAGGTCTCCTGCATAGTCAATAAAGCACAAGTAAATATCTTTCTGGTATTCTCTGCTTTTAGTCAAGATCCATGTGAGGTCAGCAATTATATCCCTAGTTCTAGGCTTGAATTTCTGGTGGTTCACTGTCCGTGTAGTACTGCAACTATTTTTGGATTATCTTCAACAAAAGTTTACTTACCTGTGATATTAGTAATGCTGATTGATTATTTCCACATTTTGTTGGGGGACCCCTCTTTGGAATGGAAACAAATATGGATCTCTTTCTAACGGTTGTCTAGGCGACTCTCTCCTGGTTCTTGATTGTATGCTACTACTTGAAATGCTTGAATGTTGATCATTTCTTCTGATGACTGTGTGTTCATTCTATTTTCTTTTG
>NW_006408531.1:27118863-27120153 GCF_000296735.1 Chrysochloris asiatica
TTCTGGCACTCTATCTGACAATATTCAGCTGCTATTCATAAAGTTTTCAATAACTTAACATTCAGAAATAGTCTGCCTCTCCTTCTTCCTAGTCTGTCTTAGTCTAGAAGCTCTGTTGAAATCTGCCCACAATAGATGATATTTCAAATACCGGTGGCACAGCTTCCAGCATCATACCAACACGCAAGCTAGTGCAGTATGATATCTGACAGACAGGGTGAAGGACCCTGCGCCTAATCAACAAAATGGTATTGCAGCTGCCCCCAAGTGGCACCAAAAGCTTAAGTCTTTATTACACCAAGAGACCCTTCCCCTGGTAGTTTCAGGTTTCAGGAAAATCTCCATAACCCCGCCCACTGGAAACTCGACAGAACTGTACCCAGGACCACTCTGCCTTAAATACCCTAGTCTGTAAGAAACAGGCGGGTTTTTGGTCTCTTGTGACTGAGTGCCCCCAAGTTTCTCTCAATAAACCTGCCTGCTGTTGAAGCCATGTTTCTCTCCTCGTCTCTTTATTTCTTACACAGGTGGAAAGTACTGTTACATTGAGGGAATTATAACTCTTGTCTGGAAACGTATTGTACATAAATTATTGAATGGGATGCTAATTTATTCTGTAAACATTCACCAAACCATAATAAAATGTTCAAAGACACACACACATACACACGACATGGAAATGAAAAAAGTAATAAAACTGTTTCAAAATTAAAATAGGAAAGAATATTTGTGTTATACATGTCTTTTCATGAACATCCGTACTTAATTTTATTAAGTGTATAGCTAACAGAAACCAAATGTTTACCATTAGACTGTCAAATTTTCACAAAGTGACTACAGCATTTAATGCTCTACTCTCCCCAAGTCATTCTGCACACTCAGTCACTGTTATTCAATGTAGGCGTTTTTGTAGGTCTGTGAAGAAAAAGCAGTTGAGAACATTAAAAACGTGTCTACTCTTTATAAGCATCGGTTGCCTTGTCAGTGCAAATTTCGAACTGTTGTTTCTCCAGCACTTTGATTTTTCCAAAGGGTTGTGAAATTCTCAACCTTTTCACAGGAGCTGTCTGATGAAGCTCTGTATCCAGATTTTTGGCCTCTTACTTTGCTCTCAAAATTGGCAAATGCCCTGATAGAAATGCACCTTTTCCTTCTTTTCAGAGTCTGCCTTGGATACTTATGTTATGTGTGCCTCAGCAGTCTTCAAAGCTTTCTCTTTTTCTCTTTCTCTCTCTTTCTCCACACGCACACACTTCCCAAGGTGGTATAAACTGTTACACACACACACAC
>NW_006408531.1:27120728-27131318 GCF_000296735.1 Chrysochloris asiatica
CACACACACACACACACTTCCCAAGGTGGTATAAACTGTTACACACACACACACACTTCCCAAGGTGGTATAAACTGTTACACACACACACACACACACACACACCCCAAGGTGGTATAAACTGTTAACTCACTCCATTGCTAACAGAAAGGTTGAAGGTTCCAGTCCATGTAGAAGTATTCTTGGAAGAAAGTTCTGGTAGCCTACTTTCAAAAACTGGTTTTAGAAATCTCTGGAGCACAGGTTTATTCTGACACACATAGAGTCGCCATGAATTAGAATCCACTAACAGCAACTGGAATAATATATAAATATTATTTTATCCAGCTATTCTAGTTCTTATGCATTTGAGTTGTGGTGTTGTCAGAGGGTATTGAAAGTACCATGGATTGTCAAAAACAAATGGAGCTGTGTTGGATGAAGTACAGCCAGAGTGCTCTTTTGAAGTCAGTCAGGATGGCCAGACTTCATCTCTCAGACTTTGGACATAGTGTAAGGAGGGAACAGTAACTGGAGAAGGATCTCATGTTTGCTAAAGTGGAGGATCAGAGAAAAAGAGCAAGACCCTCAGTGAGATGGCTTGGCAAAGTGACAGCATCAATGAGCTCAACTGTAACAACCATTGTAAGATTGGCCCAGGACTGGGCAGTGTTTCATTCTGTTGTGCATAGGGCCACTATGAGTCGGTACCAACTCAATGGCACCTAACAACAACAATTCTAGTTCTTGGAGAAAGAATTGGTCTATCCCAAACTATGGCAATATATATAGAAATACAAATCAATATCTTAATGATAAGGTATTATTCATTTATCCCTGGTAAAACTTGCAAGTGCTTCTGAAAGAATGAGGATTTTAGTATTTTGTATTAATTAATGCTATCCAAATAATCTCAATGAAGATTATTTCACTTCCACAGAGGAATCCATATAGAATTAAGCTCTTCTGAAATCTGTGGATTTTCCTTCCTAAATAAAGAATCCTGAATTCATATGTATGGCTTTTGGTGTTGTTCATTTTCAAAACTGTTGAAGATAGCATTTATAATTATCTGTATTCATCAAATATTTGGCACGGACTACAATCTATTGGAACGGCAGATGGATAAATGCGCTGACATCATTTTTGCCATCCGCAAATATACCACCGACTGCATTTCTGAAAACGTTGGGAAAAGTACTACACACTGTTATTTTATGAATTGTAACTACTACATTTACAATGACAACTGATGGGAAAGACGGATACAATAAAGTGTTGTAAATGTGCTTTTACCAGGAGGCTGTGGGTTAAAAACAACAACAACAAAGTATTAAAGGAGTTAATTGCCTTAATGTCAGAACATTCAAAGAAATAGTGAATCAGCACAAAGAAACTCAGAGGAATTATCAGGAAGAAGATTTTGAAGAAACGCATTTTAGACCTACAGGAGGATATGCTGTTCCTACTGTTGTTAATTGCTAGAGTCAGTTCTCACTCACAGTGATCATGTATAGGGTTTCCAAGGAGTGCCTGGTGGATTGAACCACCAATATTGCAGTTCAAACTGACCCTGTGGTGCAATGCTTATCTTAACAGCACCTCACCAGAATATACTTGTTATTGTTGTTAAGTGCCAAAAAGTCGATTCAGACCCATAGTGACCCTGTATAGGGTTTCCGAGGAGCAGCTGGTGAGCTTGAACCACCGACCTTGCAATTCAAATGGCTTTGCAGTCTGGCGTATTAACTCACAGTGCCACACCAGGACTCGGTGAATATACTATGAGGCTTCAAAAAGTTCATGGAAAAATTTCATTACCTTTTAATTTTATATTTTCACTAACTTTTTGAAGCTTCTTCTTTGCCTAAGCAATATACATCTTTTGCTCTCTGCTCCCCGTAGAAAGAGTGCTTGATGCTATTGGTCTGTTTGTATGTGTTTTCCTGTGTCTGGGTGAGGAGTACCACCTCACACTTTTAGGTGGTACCTGAAGTATAATGTTCTAGTAAATTCAAGAGACTTCCCTCTTTCCCTTCCATGTTTATGGAAATGTGTGTTCATTATCAATCATTCCTGTTTACTCAAAGATCACAGTGGAGGGACAAACACCTAGTACCTTAGAGTGCACCTTGGCCACCACTTTGTTGGTTTCTCTGAGTACAATGGTACTGTGCTCCACCATTATGCCTGAGAACCAATATCAAAGTTATAGGGAAACCTGGGAGGATTGATTTTCCTCTAACTTCCCTGAGCAGATGGGCCTTCGTGTGATGAGAGAACCTCCAGACCCCAAACTGTTCTGTGTGCACAAGATAATAGCTTCTTTTATTTTAATCAAGTATAATGCTTCTCTTCGAGCATTGAATAATAGGTAATATAAACAGTGATAATTTATTGAATACTTTAGCTGACACAAAATATATGAGATAGGTACCGTCATTAACATCATTTTCCAGATGAGGAAATGGGGCATAGAAAATGTTAAGTAAAATGTCTGCGATCACATATGGTGGAAGAATTGTCACAGTAAATAAGGACCATTACTGATGATCAAGTCCATGGAGATGTGGCTGTGAAACTTCTGCCTTGTCAATTACATCAGCTGCTAGTGCAGATTTCTGACCTGGTCACAGGTGATAGCTTTATCCCTCCAGAGATAAGCTGTCAAGAGAGCACCCTGCCAAAGCTGGCCCAGTTGTCAGGGTTGTGACTCTTTGATGTTGTTGTTGTTGTTAAGTGCCTTTGAGTCAGTTCCAACCCATAGCGATTCTCTATAGGATTTCTGAAGAGCAGTTGGTGAGCTTGAACTGCCGACCTTGCAGTTCAAATGAACTTTGCCGTCTAGCGCATTAACCCACAAGCGCCACACCAGGAATCCTGGTGGCTCTTTAGATTCATGTATTTCCCCAGAGTGTGTGTCGTCTTCCTGTTTTTCCATGTCACAGATCCAAAATTTCTTTCTTTTTCTTGCATGCTAAATAATTTAACTGCCTGAACCTCAATTTTCTGATCCACAGAGTTAAAATGGAGTCCTGGTGTATCGCTGCAGGTTAATGCACTGGACTGCTAGGTTCAAACAGACCTTCAAGCTCACCAGCCACTCCTTAGAAACTCTATACAGGGTCTCTATGGGCTGGAAACCACTTGAAGGCACTTAACAATAACAGTAACAGTAACAGAGTTAAAATGGTAATAATTACAACTGATGGTTATTTAATGATTCATTAATAACATATAAAAATAATTAACATGCAGTCCTGGTATGAGGCTATAGGCTAAACACTGGACTGGAAATTCATTTGAACTGCAAGACTGGTGGTTCAAACTCCTCAGCTGCTCCTTGGGAACCCTATACAGGGTAGTTATAGGTCAATAGTAATAAAAATAATATTCAATGCCATGCACTGAGCATACATGCAGTGTCTCATTTCATCATTACTAAAACTTTTGAGGAAGATAATAATGTTTATAATTTTGGTATAGAAACAAGATAGTTGAAGTACTTAGTCACATAGCTAGTACTTGTTTGAACAAGGATTTGTGCCTGCTGTTCTGTTTTGTTTTGTTGTTGTTGTTTTTTAACTTTTTAAAACCAACTCTTAATACCATAATGCTTTTTTCTATATGCTATTTAGAGAAAAATTGTACATATAGAGTATCATGAACAGCAGCAATGCAGCTATTTGGTGGCTGTTAAAGACCAAACATGCTCGAAAGAACACTAGAATGAGAGACAAACTTAGAGCTATAGACCCTTATCTCATTGTTGTTGTTGAGTGCCGTTGAGTGGGTTCTGACTCATAGGGACCCTGTACATGGTTTCTGAGGCTGTAAATCTTTACGGGAGCAGAAAGCCTCATCTTTCTCCTGTGGAGCAGCTAGTAGTTTCAAACTGCTGACCTTAAGGTTCGCAGCCTGATTCGTAACCACTACGCTACCAGAGCTCCTTCACTTAGGATTGTTACTGCTCCTTCTCAGTTACATTTGGAGATGGAGGTGTTTGTCAATTGCTGTTGCTGCTGATGACAATAATAGTAGTTTTTATTAATCTGACTCATAGCAACACTATATAGGGTTTTCAAGGAGCAGCTGGTGAGTTTAAACCATTGACCTTACAGTTCAAATGGACATTGTGGTCCAGTGCATTATCCTGCAGCACCTCACCAGGACTCCACAATGGTAGTAGCAATTAACAAATATAGACCATTTATTACATAGATCAGACTATATTTTAAATATTTTACATGATTTAATCTTTACAACATTTTGCAAACAAACTGATATACACAATATTTAAGTAATTCACCCAATGCAACCATCTCTTTTGCTTCAACAATGAGTCTTTTCTGAAACCTGACCCTGTTGTTGTTGTGAAGTGAGTTGGTTCCAACCCATAGCGACCCTGTATAGGGTTTCCAAGGAGCAATTGGTGAGCTTGAACCACCAACCTTGCAGTTCAAACAGCTTTGCAGTCTGGCACATTAACCCACAGCGCCAGACCCTAGACATAATTAATTCCGTATTCCTCTTTATCCTTGTAGAATTAGTTGACATTGCTTTTATAACACTCCTCACAATGTTTATTAAAACTTGTTTCCTACTTTTTCCTTGAAGGAAGGATTCTTGTTTTACTTTCTTTGTATCCTCCCAGCACTCTATATTGGTCTAGTTCTAGTTTTCAACTTTTTTGTAACCATCTACCCCAAACTTCAGTTGCTCAAAAATAACAATTTAGTTTTCTCTTTCATGATTTTATATGCTGATAGGTACTTATATAGTTGCACTAAGATAAGTTGCTACTGGAGTCATCAAAGTTTCCTCACCCACAGGTCTGGGGTACTTGCACTGTGAATTGACATCTCTTTCCACATGGCTTCTTCACGAGACTATTTTGGACTTCCTCATACCATGGTAGCCTTCAGGTCATTGAACTTCTTGCATGGTGGCTGGTTCCCTCAGAACAAATATTTTAAGAAAGAGGAAATGAAAACTTCAAGTCTTTTAAAACTTGATTCAAAAATTGGAACGTTAATTCTGTTTAGCTAATGTTCTAAGTGGTTAGGGCAGTTACCGAGCCCACCTATATTCAGAATGAGGGGACATAGACCCCTAGTTCAATGGGAGAAGTGTCAAAGAATTTGTGACTTTTGTCAATCTATCGTACTGGTACTTCTAAATAAGCACTGGATGGCTGAATCGATTGATGGATGAATGACGAAAATCTATACCTCACAAAGATGAATGAAGAAGATTAAGAATCAAAATTCTTATGAAGAATTGTTGTTAAGTGCTGTCAAGTCGGTTCCAACCCATAGTGACCCTGTGTAGGGTTTCCAAGAAGTGACTGGTGAGCTCGAACCACCGACCTTGCAGTTCAAACCAACTTTGAAGTTCAGCACATGAGCCCACAGCACCACATCAAAATATCACTATCAAAAATTAAAAGATACCTGGAAATATGAGTCATAGCCTAGACATTAATATGTATAAAATGTAACATGTATATTAACAAGTAAATATGAGGAAGAGATTTTCTTTTTTATACTACTTTGAGACATAGTACATTTTACAATTTCTTCCCATATCTTTCTTATTTATTTATCTAAGAGTTTTGAATAAGATAGTGGTCTTATTAATTTTGTTATTTTTATGTTTATTTCCTTAAATGCTTAAGAGTAATTCAAATCTTCAGCTTATATTTTGAGTATTTATGCATTGTTGTTGTTGTTAAATGCCATCAAGTTGGTTGTGACCCGTAGAGACCCTGTGTAGAGTTTCTGAGGAGCAGCTGGTGAACTTGAGCCACTGACCTTGGGGTGCAAACTGACTTTGTAGTCCAGCACATTAACCCACAGCAGATAGAAAATTCCATTATTCTATTCTCATAGTCACGTAAGCAAAATAAGCTTCCTTGACTCATAATCAGTGCTTCTGTCTCAACCCTCACCTGTGCTCATCTTAAAGAAATGACTTTTTTATGTTTGTAAATGAACCACACAAATTATTTAAACTTTCTGCTGCTTCCTAGAGAGAATTGGAGGGGAATATGGGGCATGAACAGGGGTATAATGAGAGTAAAACCCACCAGGACTTTAAATGTTAAAATCAACACAATATGCGGAATGCCTTGAGGCAATATAATATCACTGTGTCACAGAAGGCAGAAAATTACTAGGAGAAATTTAAATGATTTGCTGGAGAATGTCAACTGCATTTGGAATAGAGCTTTGGATCTTTATAGGAATTGAATACACATTTCAGTCATTAAAATGAAACACTCTGAAATTATTTCAGATTGAACTTTACATAGGCTGGGAAGGAAATTGCAATTAAATATATCATGCCATGTTTTTAATTTATGAAATGACACATGGGGATTTTTGAGAAAGGAACAAAATGGAAAGTTTATCTCAAGAACCCCTCTGTTCTTATGGTGTCAGAGTTTGGGACCACAATTGGACTTTCAAATCCATTTCATTAAAACCCTGTGGTGATTGTCTTCACACACTTCTAGAGGTTTAGTTATAACCAGAAGCAAATAAATATTAACCTTTTTTTTCCCCCCTGTGATCTGTTTTTGGGTGTTCCTTCTTAATAGTACAGGAAGCAAAATCATGATACTTTGGTGACTTGAATAGGTTACCACACTTTGTTTTTCTGTTTCTTATCTGATTGCATTTTCTTAAAAAAAAACAAAACAACACAACACCTTTTTATTGTGAATTGAATGAGGGGATATAGACAAGTTCATCAGATTTACATTCAACAAATCATACACTGTGTTTCATCTCAATGATTCCCTTCCCCTCCAGGCAACAACATTTATCATGCTTCCTCCCTGTGCTTCCTATTTGCATTTCACTCATCCTCAGTTCCCTTCTCAAGTTTTGACTTTAAGAAAATGTTACCCTTTTGGTTTTGAATGAATGACCATTCCATGGTGAGCATACCTTTTGAATGCTGTTGTCCACTGCCTATAAACCTACCTACTGCTTGGCTGAAAAATTGAACCAGGAGTGTGAGTTCCTTTCTAGACCCAAAGGGTGGTTCCTTTAGTCTTTCTTGCCGATAAACCTGGTCTTTTTCTTCTTCAATCAAATATTTTTGAGTTTTGTTCCACATGTCTCCTACTCTATCCTCTAATGTAATGCCTTTACTGATTGCATTTAATCTTGCTTTTTCCGCTTCCTCTCCTTAGTTTCTTGGTAGTACAGATGGTGGCTACGCTTACCAAAAGGTTGGAAGTTTGAATCTACCCATAGGAGCCTCTACAGAAAGACCTAGTGATCTCCTTCTAAAAAACTAGCCAGTGTGGCGCAAGTTCTACTCTGACACACATGGGTTCCCATGAGTCAGAATTGACTCAGTGGCAACTGGATTCACAGGACTTCCCTCAGATACACATAGTTAGGTTTTGAATCTAAGTCTAATTCCTTTTTTTCCCTTTAGTAGATTATTTTCATGTAGTATCTTGACCTTGGACCTGTTAAGCCAACCAAGAAGTGAATAAGAGAGTGCAGAACCCTTCTTTGTAGTTCTATGAGACATTCACTCAAATACTGGGCCTCTGTGACCTTTGCTCAGAGATGTGGAAAATCTTGAATACAAAAAAGAGCTGCAAGATTTTTCAACTCTTTTGTCATGTAGATAGCTGTTGTTGTTAAGTGACCTCAAAGTGACCCTGTACAGGGTTTCTGATGCTATAAATCTTTGCAGGAGCAGGAAACCTCAACTTTCTCCCACAGAGTGATTGGTGGGAGAAACTGGCCACTTTGTGGTTAGCAGTCCAGTACATTTCCTACAGAGCTACTGTGCTCCTGACGCAGATAGTTGTTGCTAAGTGCCATTGAGTTGGTTCTTTCTCATAGTGACCCTGTATAGGTTTTCCAAGGAGCAGCTAGTGAGTTTGAACCACTGACTTTGAGATTCAAACTGAACTTAAAGTCCAGTCTTTAGCCTACAGTGCCACACCAGGAGTCTGATGCAGATAGGAGGGGCTTCAGATTGGACTAACAAGAATAATTCTTTGTTATTATATATGCCTGAATGTTTAAAAAAAAAAAGAGAGAGAGCTAAAATGACTAGAGAGAAATACTGTTAACTGATGGTATATGGAGGGGATTATAATCATTGTAATGAAACAATGTATATGATTTGTTGAATGTAAAACTGATTATCTGCCCTGTAAACTTTCTATCAATTCACAGTAAAAAACTTTTTAAAAAAAGAATAGTCTTCTGAGGGTGACAGGCAACACCAGTGATTCTTCCCTATGATAGATAAAGAACTTTTTTGTTCAAATGACTTCCTTTCTAAATAGACCTTTACATTTTCATTTTTCATATGTTATCAGTCTTTTTCTTCTCTCCTTATCCTCATCATCTTCCATTTGTTGTGTCTGGATGTCCTTAGATTTTAATCTCTGTATTTTTTAATATCTCTTTTTTCCATAAAACAACACACAACAACAACTAGGGAGCTTTCTCCAACTATAGAAAGCAAATAATTCTTTCATTTATAAAACAAAAATTTAACTACATGCACAATTATGACATTAGGAGGCATGTACTCATGGTAATGGGTCTGTTTCTTGTGTTTTGGTGTTCTTTCCGCCATTGTTTTCAAACACCTCTGAGATTCATTCATCATTGCATTGCTTTGTTTGGGAGGAGAGCAAAATTTTATCAAGAATTATGTAACCAAGTAGGAATTTGCCTGATACCATAAGAAGTCTACTGGTAGGTAATTCAGGATTCATATAAGAATTCTGATATCATTAGCACTTTCAGTTCCTTCAATAATTCCTTTTCTTAAAAAATGTAATTTTATGTTAGAATAGTTTTTAGCTTTACAGAAAAAAAAATTACAAAGATAGTACAAAGAATTTCCTTCTTTATACTTCACAAACAATTTCCCTAATAGTGATATAATGTACAATATAGATCACAACTGAACCAATAGGCAACATAATGATAAAGGAAGAAAAGATCAAACTTTTCAAGGATTTCATTTTAGTTGGATTCAAAATCAATGTCCATAGAAATAGCAGTCAAGAAATCAAATGATGTATTGCATTGGTCATATCTACTTCAAAAGACCTCTTTAAAGGGTTAAAAAAATAAAGATGTCACCCTGAGGACTAAGATGTGCCTGCCCTAAGTTATGATATTTTCAATTGCCACATATGCACGCAAAAGGTGCATAATAAATAAGGGAGACTGAGAAAGATTTGATGCCTTTGAATTATGGTGTTGGTGAAGAATATTAAATACACCATGGACTAATAGTAGACTGTCTTGGAAGAGGCAAACAAATCTGTCTTGGAAGAAGTATAGCCAGAATATAGCTTAGAAATGAGAATGGCAAGATGTCATCTCACATACTTTGGACATATTATCAGGAGAAACCTGTTCCTGGAAAAGAATTTCATGATTGATAAAGCAAAAGAGAAGAAAACTTCGATCAGATGGATTGATACAGTGGTTGGATTTACACAGTGGTTGGACTGATACAGTGGTTGGATTTACACAGTGGTTGGATTGATACAGTGGTTGGATTTACACAGTGGTTGCAACAATGAGCTGAAACATGGCAACACTTGTGAAGATGATGTAAAACCAGGAAGCACTTCATTCTGTCATATTTAAGGTCACTATGAGTTGGAACTTACTCACCAGCACCTAAAAGCCACAACCATACTATATGCTGTTGTGGTTGTTAAGTGCCCTCGAGTCGATTCCAACCCATAGCAACTCTGTCTAAGGTTTCTGAGGAAGTAACTGTTTGTGGAAGCAGAAAGCCTCATCTTTCTCCCATGGAGGGGCTGGTGGACTTGAACCGCCAATATTGTGTTTCAACGTCCAATGTTTATTATATGGAATCACCACACTCCCAACATACAACATAGATATGCTATTATTAACTAAACTACATATTTTATGTAAGTTTCCTTAGCTGTTTCTTAATGTCTTTTTACTGTTCCAGGATTCCATCCAAGATACCACACTATATTGAGTCATCATATTTTTCTTTTTTTTAAAGTTTTTATTGTAAATTATGTGTTAGTTTACATGGGTGAACATTATCTTTACCTTCATCCTATCATATTTTGTTTCACTGCAATGATCACAATTGCATGCATCATCAAACAACTGAAAGTTACACCACACACACCTGCCCTTGGCAGCCAGCACACAGCCACTCTGAGTCCAGAGTCCCCAGCCACTCCTTCTGCCTCCATCTCTAGTGTCACTGCCTTCCCAGACAGGGGCTCACACTTAGCTTTTCTCCCTTGATGGTTCCAGGGATCTCCACTCCTAGACTGCAAAATCAGCCACTCCCCTCCTTTTTTACCAAACATTTACCTTTATCTTTCCAACACTCACTGTCAGACCTATAGCAATCATTCCCTATTGAAACACAGGAGTCCTTTCCCCCTCACCTTTTATCAACCCCATCCAGACAGGTTGGAAACAATTCAGTGGAGATTCTACCTTATCCTCTGGAGCTAGGTTCCCTACTGAAAGCTTGTAAGCCAGTCACTTCTTGCCTTTATAGTTTGCCCATTTTTGGTAGCCATCATCTAAGTTCCCCCTTCCTGTCGACCCT
>NW_006408531.1:27135368-27137219 GCF_000296735.1 Chrysochloris asiatica
TCTGCTTGGCTGTGGCCCCACCCTCCAGCCTCAGGACCAGTGGCTGCTGGATCGATTCAGAAATCACCATATTTTTCTTCCACAGGCAGATTTGTACACAGGTGGGCGTTGGTAACTGGGAGTCAGAACCTTAAACAAGATCCAAAGCTCCGCAGCTATTCTGTGGACCGCTCTTTTACTGCTTTTTTTGAGCTTTAGCGGAGGAGCTTTCAGTATCTGCCTCTGCTTACCTGCCCCCAAACCGGAAGTCACCATTATATCTCTTGAGGTTCCTCTTTACTTTGGCAGTTTCTCAGACTTTCCATACTACTGATGACCATGGCAGTTTTGAGAGAAACTGGTCAGGTGTTTCTCAGAATTTCTCTTAATTTGGCTTTAGTGATATTATTTTCATGATATGACTGGGGTTTGGGGTTTGGGGGAGGTAGATTACAGAAGGGAAATACTATTCTCATGATGTCATATTAAGGGTGCATACTACAAACATGACTCATCACCTTGATGTTGACCTTTATCACTAGACTAAAGTAGTGTTATGTTTCTCCACTGTAAAGTTAACATTTTCCCCCACTTCCTATATTGTATACTTTGAAGAAAGTCATTATTAAAGAGTTAGAAGATAACCTCTACTTCCATAAGACGGATAATATACATAAATTATTTGGAATTTTTTTGTATATGCTGTTTGCTTTCTCCAATTTATTTGTTTATCCAATAATTTATGTCGGTATGGATTCATGAATATTTGTTCTATATTTTGGAGTACAATTCAATACTATGTCATTAAGTTTGTTACTCAAATAATTCCAGATTTGACTACTGAGCATTATTTCACTCACCTTCTCTGTTACATTCTTATATTCCATCACTGTGGAGTATTTTGGTTTAGCTTTGAGGACTTCTTTCTAACACTGCAAGATGCTCCATGCTTATGTTGAATATTTTCTACTCCAGACATTTCTTCAAGTAGACTTAGCTCATTTTATTGGAGGATGATATTAGAAGCCAAGATCTGTGCATTTAGGAGTACTTGTTGCTAATGTGGTGTCATTATTTCTAGGCTCTCAAAGATGTTGTTAAGTGATGCTGAGTCAAATCCAACTATTAGTGACCCTGTATAAGATTTTTTAAGCAGTAAATCTTTATGAAAGCAGAAAGTTTCATCTTTCTCTCACAGAACGGCTGGTAGATTCAACCTGCTGATCTTTCAGTTAGCAGCCAAATGCGTAACCACTGTGTTACCAAGCTTCACAGATGATAAAGATATATGTGTGTATATGGAATTCCGTATATTGTACATATACTATTAAAATGTCTACATGTATGTATTTGTATCTATATTAACCTAAACATAAATTCATAGTGATTTTTTCAATACTAATTAATTATCACATGAATTATTCTATCTACCCAACCTTGCTTATTTCTGACCTTCCACTCTGGTAGCGTAGTGCTTACAAATTGGACTGCTCATCTCACGGTAAGCAGTTTGAAACTACCAGCTGTTCCATGGGAGAATGATGAGGCTTTCTGCTCCTATAAAGATTTACAGCGTCAGAAACTCTGTACAGAGTCGCTATGAGTTGGAACTGACTCCATGGCATACAACAACAACTCTGACCATGAAAAATTTGGCTCTTTCTATTCACCATTTCCACCACTCATCTGTTAGTTTGTCGTACTGTGGTGGCTTGTGAGTTGCTGTGATTCTGGAAGTTATGCCACCGGTATTTTAAATACCAGCGGGGTTACCCATGGTGGGCAGATTTCAGATGAGCTTCCAGATGAATACAGACTAGGAAGAAGGAGTGACAAACTACTTCCGAATATTTAGCCACTAAAAACCTTACG
>NW_006408531.1:27139714-27149230 GCF_000296735.1 Chrysochloris asiatica
CTGAATTTACATATGAGCAATTGATGGTCTGTTCCAGTCTGCCCCTGGTCTTATTTGGATTATGATTTGGAGTTTTCCCACTGTCTCTCTCAATGGATGTAGTTGATTTGACTTCTGCATATTCCTTTTGGTGAAGTGCATGTGTATCATCATCTTCTTTGTTGTTTAAAAAAGGTATTTGCAAAATTCTATCACATGAGCTCCAGTATCATTTGTATAACCAAGGCCATATTTTCTAACTACTGATCCCTTTTCTTTGTTTCTAACCTTTGCTTTCCAATCACCAGTAATTATCAATACATCTTGATTGCTTGTTTGATCAATTTCACACTGAAGAAGTTAGTAGAATTCTTTAATTTCCTCATCACTGGCTTTAATGGTTTGCATAAATTTGAATAATAATTGGTCTTCCTTTTAGGCATGTGGATATTATCCTATCACAGGTAGCATTATAAGAGGATAAATTAAAATGTTTCTGCACTCTAGCTACAGAATTTATTTTATTCAACTTTTAGAAAAGACATGTACCTCATTTTCAACATAATCACCTTACTTTTCAATATACCTTGTTCATCTGTCAAGAAGCTTTAGTATTCTCTTATTAAACAATATTTAGGCTGAGCTGTGAGCCATGAATGTACTGCTGTCTTCACTTCTTCATAGAGTGAATCTTTGTCCTTTAAGGGCTGCTTTCAGGGAACCAGACAGGTGGAAGTCTGATGGAGCAAGATCAGGCCTACAGGGAGGATGATTTAATACCTGAAAACAAAGTTTTTGCAGAGTGTCAACCATGTGGATAGAGATGTGTGAACATACATTGTCATGCAAGAAGACAGTGCACTTGTATCGCAATCCTTTGTGTTTAATCTGAAGTTTAGGAGCATTGTTGATTGTTGAACCCTTTCCCTTATAGTGTTTCAATATTGACCCTTGAGAATCTCAGAAAACTGTAAGCATTAATTTTCCAGCAGGTGTTTGACTTTTGAACTTTTTCTTAAACAATGATCGAGGATGTTTCCATTTTCATACTCTGTTATTTACTCTCAGACTCGTAGTGATGAATCCATGTCTGATCATGAGTACAGTTTTTGTTTTTTCTTAAATAAACTTTTATCTTCCTCTGAATGTCGATCCAAATTTTGTTTGCAGATTTCCAAAAGCTTCTGTTTATGCTCTTCCATGAGTTGTTTCAGGTACCCATCTTGCACAAATTTTTTGAAACTCAAGTCTGTCATGGATTGTTTTATAGTAGAACCATGGTTGATTTGCAAATGATTTGCCACATAATCCACTGTAACTTGTCTATTCAACAGAACCATATCATATCACATGCACGCTCAGTGTTGTCATCAGCTGTAGGCTGAACAGGAGCTTTAATATAACCGAGTTGTCAATAATCTTTAAATCGCCATCGTACTTCAAGATAGATCTTGAAATGTTCTTTTTGATGATGAATGCGATGCCATTCCTCTTCAATTTGTCAGTGCCAGCATAGTAAACCATGTGGTTGTCAGATTTAAAATGGCTGATGCCAGTCCATTTCAACTCACTAATGCCTGGAATATGGTTATTTATGTGTTCCATTTTATTTTAGAAAATTTCCAGTTTTCCTAGATTCATATTTCATGGTTCAGTTATTAATGGGTATTTATAACTATCTCTCCTCATTTTGAGATTTACCCCATCAGTATATGAAAGTTCCAAAAGCTTTACTCCCTTTGTGTCATCTTGGTCAACTATGCTTTGAGGAGGCAGCTTTTACCCAATGTTATTTTGAATGCCTTCCAACCTGAGGGACTTATCTTCTGGAACTATATCTGACAACATTGCGGTGCTATTCATCATGTTCATGTTTCAATATCCAATATTATGCTACCTGATATTGTTTCACTGCTATTCATGGCTAATAATTCAAAAGTAGTTTGCATCTTCTTCTTCTTAGTTTGTCTTAGTCTGAAAGCTCAGCTGAAACCTGTCCACCATGGTTGACGCTGCTAACATTCAAAATACTGGTGGCATAGCTTCCAACATCACAGTAATATGCAATTCACTATAGTAGGTCAAACTGACAAACAAGTGGTTACTGTCCAAAGTATGAGAGATGACGTCTTGACATCTTCGTTTCCAAGGAGCAATCTGATCATACTTCTTTTCAAACAGTATCAAAATTTTAGTCAATATACCCATTGTTGTTGTTGTTGTGTGCTATCAAGTAAGTTCCAACCCATAGCAACTCCGTATAGGGTTTCCAAGGAGTGGCTGGTGAGCTTGAACTGCCAATGTTGTGGTTCAAACAACCTTGCAGTCCAGCACATTAACCCACAGCGCGACACCAGGACTCCATAGAAACCACTTAACTAACTAGAGTACAGGCTTATGTAACTTTTCTTGTAGCCTTTCACCTTCTAGACTCCACTCTTTCCGCATTCGGTAAAGTTGTTTCATATCATCATTACTTTTTGCCATCCTTCCCATGTAGGTTTGTCTTTATGGTTGCCAGATAATTGTTTCATTTCCTTGGTAGTGTAGTGGGTTGCATGTTTGACTGCTAACTGCAGGGTCAGCAGTTCAAATCCACCAGCAATTCCTCAGGAGAAAGATGAGGAGTGGCTGTTTCCATAAAGATTTACAGGGTAGCTATGAATCAGAACTGGCTTGACAGCATACAGCCGTAGCGAAGGATAATAAATAAAATAAGGATAAAAGCTTTTGCAGATAGAATTTGACCTATTAGAAAGATTTTCCAGGAATTTCCATGCTGTGTTTCCCACTTACATATTATTGTCTACAGTTGGACCACATGACTATCCATAGAATAATCACTGAAAGATAGTGAATGATTTATGAATTTAGAAAAAGGTTTTGTTAAAGGGCTTAGGGCCAACTAATCAACAGAGTTTGCTTCACTTATTTAAACTGAATTAGAGTTAAAACAGACAAGATTCATTAATTCCTTCATTCAACAAAATACTTCCTGAATTTCAAATATATGCTAAGTTCAATCGTAAATAGGACTGAAAATTGTTTCTCCTTTTATGCTGAATGTAGTCTAATTTGGATGAAGAACAGTATTCCAGTGAACAAAATAATAATTTCAAGTAGTCATGAGTACTGTGAAGAAAACAAAATACAGTAACGTAACCGTTGGTTGGGTGGGTATAGAGTATGAGTAGACAGCATTAGAGATGTGATCAGAGAAATTCTTTCTAAGAAGATAGCATTTGAATGTAGTACCAAATGGCAAGAGGCTACCAATGTGAGGGTAAAAAAGAATATATTTCCACTCAAAAGGACGAATAAAAGCAATGTTTCACTTGTTTAAAACAAAACAGAAAATAGAGCAAAGCTAAGTCAGATGGAACAAGGAAGAGATAGAGTTGGAGTAGCACATGGAACCAGATCATATAGTGCTTGGACCATGATGAAGAATTCAGATTTTATTAAAAGTGCAAAAAAAAAAGGAAGGTTTTAAGCAGGAATGTTATGCAATATAGCTTATCTTCCTCATTCATACCCAGTATACAATGGTGGGACAGTATAAAGTAGCTTCAATAGCCACTCCTATACAACAGAAAGGCACATGTTTGTCATTGTTCTGTAACAGTGCTGAAATCTAGCCAGGCATATATTGCCATAAAAAATAAAAAAAATAATAAATCTCAATATTATTTGTGATTCTTTGGAGTTATTCTCTATGTTTCTTGGAGCCTTTATCTAGGTTCTTGTTTTTGTCTTCTGAGCCATCCTTTCTCATCCAACAAAAGTCTCTTATGTTTTTAGTTTAGTAGTTCACATTTTTTATGGGGACACAATTCAATCCATGACAATTATTTACAAGTAATATTATATCATCTCTATGTAAAGAAAACAAAAGTTCTCACCACTCTACCAATAAATGAAATCATAATAATTAGAAAAAAGATCGAGGTTGTCAAAAACTTCATTTTGTTTGGATCCACCATCAACACACACTGAAGCAGCAGTTAATAAATCAAATGATGTATTGCATTAGGAAAATCTGCTGCACAAGACATCTTTAAGTGCTCAAGAGCAAAAATGTCAGTTTGAGGCTTAAGGTGCACATGACGATCCAAGCTATGTATTTTCAGTAGCTTCATTTGCATCTGAAAGTTGGACAATGAATAAGGAAGACAATAGAAGAATTGATTCATTTGAGTTATGGTGATGGATTAGAATATTAAAAGTACCATGAACTGCTAGAAGAAAAAACAAGTCTGCCTTGGAATAAGTACAGCCAGAAAGCTTCTTAGATGCCAGATGTCTCTCATACTTTGGACATATCATCAGGAGAGGCCAGTTCCTAGAAAAGGACATCATGCTTTGTAAAATATAAGGGTATCATAAAAGATGAAGACCCTTCCAATGAGGTGGAATGGTTAGTGGTAGCAGCGACAGGGTCAAGCCTAATAACACTTGTGAGGATGGTGCAGTGTTTTGTTCTGTTGTGCATAGGGTAGCTGTGAGTCAGAAGTGATTCGATGGCACCCAACAACAACAACGCATATGGTTTCAACTAGACTGCAGAATTACCACTCAGATTTGAAGAGAGTAAAAGGTCATTGAAAAGATAGGAATGGAAGAAAAGACCAAAGTGGATGTCAGAGAGACTTTGAACTTATTCTTGAATGTACATGTTAAAACGACTGGAAGAAATGATGAAGTAAAAGAATTTAACAGAAGATTTCAAAGGATAGCTTCAGAAGACAAAGTAAAGTATTGTAATGAAATAAAGACCTGGAATTAGAAAACCTAAAAAGAACTCATTCTGCAAAAGCTAAAAGAACTGAAGAAAAAAAATGATAAATTCAAGCCTCAGCTTGAAATATTGAAGAATTCTAAGGCAAAATGATATAGGAAGCATTTAAATAAGATAGAAGGAATGTACAATCAATGTTCCAAAAACAATTGGTTGATATTCAACCTTGTCAAGAGCCAATGGTATTGAAGGTTGAAATTCAAGTTGCACTGAAGGCACTGACAAAAACAGCAAGCTCCAGGAATTGACAATGTTATTCTAAATGCGATGCAGTGCTGGAAGTAACACACTTGTCTATGCCAGGAAATTTTACCTGGCCAGCCAACTAAAAAAGATCCATATTTTTACCCATTCCAAAGAAAAGAGGGCCAACATAATGTGTAAATTATCGAACAATACCATTAATATGCCATGTAAGTAAAATTTTATTGAAGAAATTAAAAAATGGTTACAGCAGTAAATAGACAGGGAACTGAAATAAATTCAAACTGGATTCAGAAGATACAGGATAAGGCTATCATTGCTGATATCAGATGGATCTTGACTGAAAGCAGAGAATACCAGAAAGATGTTTGCTTGTGTTTTATCGACTATGCAAAGGCATTTGTGTGAATCATAACAAACTATGGTTAACATTGCAAGAATGGGAATTTCATAATTATTAATTTTGCCCATTAAGAACCTGTATGTAGATGGTTGTCTGAACATAGTTGCTGTTGTTTTTAAGTACCATTGAGTTGTTTCCAACTCTTAGCAACCCTGTCTAGGGTTGCCAAGGAGCAGCTAGTGAGTCTGACCTGCTAACCTTGGAGTACAAACTGACCTTGCAGTCCAGCATATTATCCTGCAGTGCCATACCAAGACTCCATTGAACATAGTACTGGATACTGAATTGTTTAAAATCAGGCAAGATGGGTTGTATCCTTACACTATACTATTTAATTTGTATCATGAACAAACAATCCTGATGCTCTATTCATTTTCATATAGAAAAAAACTTTATGAAAAATCTAGCATATATGAAAAAGAATGGTCATCAGGATTAGAGGAAGGCTCATTAACAACCTGTGATATGCAGATAACACAAATGTACTTGCTGAAAGCAAGAAGGACTTGAAGGACTAATTGATAAAGATAAAAAAAAAAATACAACTGTCAGTATGGATTACATCTCAATGTAAAGAAAACAAAAATCCTTACAACTAGACCAATAAATATCATGATTAGTGGAGAAAAGATTGAAGTTGCGAAGGATTTCTTTTTGCTTGGCTCCACAGTCAACACTCATCGAAGCACTAGTCAAGTCAAATGACAGACATATTGCAATGGGCAAATGTGCTGCAGGGGACTTCTTTAAAGTGTTAAAGAACAAAGACATCACTATGGGGACTAATACCAGATGTAAGTTGTGGTATTTTCAATTGCCCTATCTGCATATGAAAGCTGAACAATGAATAATGATGATCAGAGAATTGATGCACTTAAATTATGGTGTTGGTGAAAAATATTTAAAAGCACCATGGACTGATAGAAAAACAAACAAATCTGTCTTGAAAGAAGTACAGCCAGAATGTTCCTTGGAAGCAAAGATTGTGGGACTTCATTGGACTTTTGTCAGGAGGGACCAGTTCCTGGAAAAGGACATTGTATTTGGTAGAGGATCACTGAAAACGAGGAATATCCTCAGTGAGATGGATTGACAGAGTGGCTGAAAAAATGAGCTCAACCATAAAGATTGTGAGGATGATGCAGTACTGGGCCAGAAATTCACTCTGTTTTATGAAGGTTTGCTATGAGTGGAAACTGGATTGACAGCACTTCAGAACAATAACAACAGCTTTCCCTTCCTGCTTTATGCATTTGCAAGTTTAAGAGTCCAAAGGTCTCTTTTAATGTTTAATTTGCTATGACACATTTTCTTTACAATTCTGTGGACTTCCTGTGCATTCATTTATAATTTATTTCCTTTGAAAAAAGCCATGCCCTCAGATGTCTTCAAGATAACCCTTCTCTACCTTGGGCTGATGATGGACAGTGCTTTTAAGATTCTTAGAAATCTTTTTATTTAACTAAAAGGGTCTATGGGGCATTCCCTTAATGTCCTTTAAGACCTTTTTGTCTTGCTGAAAGGTGTTAGGTGTCATAGCCTTGGGTCTTTCTAACAATGTCATAGTTCCATTTTGGATTTTATGTTTAGTCTGAGCCCCTTTTTATGAGAATAATTTGTTCACTGAGAATACTATTTATAAAATTATTTTTATTATGAATTGAGTGAGGGTTTACATAGAAGATCTTCAGTTTTGCGTTCAACAAATCATACACTTATTTTCATTTCAATTATTGCAGCCCCTTCCTTGTAACATAAATTATCCCACTTCTTCCCTGCAATTCTTATTTTCATTCTACCCTCCTTCTCAGCCCTTCTGAACTTTGTCCTTAGTATATGCTTCCTGTTTGATCTTGAACTACGGACCATTCAAAATTAGCATACCTTATTAGTGTTGCTGTTCCCTCAAACATCCATCCACCTACACCTACCCACAGAGCGGCTGAAAACTGAGCCACAGTGGTGACTGACCTTAGCTTCAGTCTGAGGGGTAACCAAGGGCCATAGTCACAATTACTAGTTGTAACCAGTAAACCTGGTCTTTTTCATAATTTTGAGTTTTGTTCTGCATTTTTACCACTCAATACAGGACCTTCTAATGTTATTCTTTCAGAATAGTTGGTAACGGCGGCTGGACACTATCTAGTTCTTGTCTCATGGTAATGGAGACTGATGTTTGTATGTTCCATTAGTATATTGGACAAGTTGACTCTGAGAATCTACAGTTTTCATCACTTTTCTTTTGTCTGCACAGGAAGAGACTAAAAGTTGCACCTTATGTGGCTGCTTATAAGCTTTTTTTTTTTTTCTTTTTGTTCCATTCTCTGTGTGTTTTCTTTCTTTCTTTCTTTCTTTCTTTCTTTCTTTCTTTCTTTCTTTCTTTCTTTCTTTCTTTCTTTCTTTCTTTTTTTTTTTAATGTACACAAGAGCAATCAGGAACATATAATCACTTAAATAATCCAGAGGCACATTCTGCAAGCCTGCCTCCTGACCTCCAGCACCCAGGTTTTCTCTCTCCATGAGTCTAGGGTCCTCAACTGCTCTGTCTCTCAATGTCATCATCTTTGCCTTCATCTCGTGTCACTGGTTCTCTGGGTAGGTTCCCACATTCCATTCACGCTCTTCTCCCTTCATGGTCCTAGGATCCTTGGTTCCTGGAATATAAAATTAGCTACTCCTTCCTTTTTGTTACACCACGTCTACCTTTACAGTTGTAACAATCGCAATTAGTCATGATAACAATTACTCACTATCGAATCATAAGAATCTTATCTCCATCTCTTTTCACCAGACCCGTTTACACAATATGAAAACTATTCAGTGGGGATTCTACCTTCCCCTGCACACTCTGAAACTAAACTTCCTGTTGAAAACTTGTAATCCAGTCACTTCATGCTTTTATAGAGCCTCCCATTTTATGTAGCCAATGTCTAAGTTGCCCATCCCTATCAATTCTGTGTACATAGGGGATAGAATCGATCCTTGATGTGAAGACTCCTTCCCTCTCTGTTGGTATTTTGAGCTACAACATCCATAAGCATAGGTAAAGTCATCAAATTGTAGCAATTTATACTTGTATCCTTTATCAAATTTCTTTATTGTCTTCTATTCGAGTTCTGATCATCAAGCCATCCAAGCTAGGTCAGATGGGTATGTACTATCTGCAAGTTTGGGCATTCTTCTGCATTTCCCCCACTTCATATCAGCTGGATGATTGATTCACTCTCGTGTCTTGCCCTCTGTAGCTAGGTCCTTGTCCATGGGCTTAGGAATCCTCAGATCTCACCACACTTCAGACCAACCAGCCCTTCCTCTTCTCTCTCTCATCTCCAGGTCAGTGGGAGTCTATGGAATGTGGTAGACATAAGAAAGGTCCATATCTACATTCCTGCCTTTTCCCCTCTTCCAATCAACAGTAAAACAACATGGTTGCCACCAAGCTTACATGCCTGCTCATGTGTTCCCTTTGAGTTTCAGTCTTGGAGGGAGATTTGTCCTGAAGGGACTTGATTACTTGCCTTGATTACTTTGCCATGGAAAATAACTTGCTTGTTCTTGTAGTAGCCAATCAGGCCACCATTTTGTTTTCTATTTTTCCTGATGGTCTTTCTTTCAAGAAGCATCTTCTGTTCCTCTAGCTACTCCAGGCTGGTTGGAAAAATGGCAGTGTCCCACCACAGAAGGTCTGGATGGGGTTCAGCATTCCATCTAAGGTCCTATATACTATAAAGACTCTGTAAGAGCCTATTTCACTGGGCAAGTTCTAGAACCCCTTTTAGGTATTCCAATTATTATCCACCATTAGTCTGTCAGTTTGTCATACTGTGGTGGCTTGTGGGTTGCTGTGATTCTGAAAGCTATGCCACTGGTATTTTGAAGAGCAGCAGGGTCACCAGTGATGGACAGGTTTCAGATGAGCTTCCAAACGAAGACAGACTAGGAAGGAGTGATGAACTACTTCTGAATAGTTAGTCACTGAAAACCTTATGAATAGCAGAGAAACACAGATATAGTGCCAGAAAATGAGCCCCTCAGGTTAGAAGGCACTCAAAATGCAACTGGGGAAGAGCTGCCTCCTCAAAGTAGAGTTGACCATGATGATGCGAATGGAGTAAAGCCTGTGGGAGAAAAG
>NW_006408531.1:27149970-27150562 GCF_000296735.1 Chrysochloris asiatica
GAAATCTTTCAAGAAAATGAGGCAACACAGGAGGCACTCACTCATCTCTGCCAAGAAATTGGGAAGACAACTATCTGGCTGACTGATTGGAAGAGATCCGTATTTATGCCCATTCAAGAGAGGTGACCCAATGTAGTGCGGAAATCATAGGACAATCTCTTTGTTATCCGACGCGAGTAAAGTTTTACTAAAGGTAATACAGAAACAGCTACAATTATACATTGATAGAGAACTTCCAGAGGTTCAAGCCTGATTCAGAAGAGGCTGTGGAACAAGGGATATCATTGCTGATGTCCAATGGATCTTGGCTGAAAGCAGAGAATATCAGAAAGATGTTTACTTGTGCTTTATTGACTGTGCAAATGCTTTCAATTGTGTGGACCATGACAAGCTATGGACAACATTGTGAAGTATAAGTATTATGGAACACTTAATTGTACTCATGAGGAATCTGTACCTGGACCGAGAGACAGTTATTCGAACAGAACATGGGAACACTGAATGTTTTCAAATTAAGAAAGGTGTGTGACTAGGTTGTGCTATTTTACCATACTTATTCAACCTGTATGCTGAGCAAATAATATGAGAAGCT
>NW_006408531.1:27151982-27155217 GCF_000296735.1 Chrysochloris asiatica
TGTGCTATACCATCTCCTGCTTCCCATCTCTGGTAGTCAATAAAGAAAAAAATTTTTCTTTCCTTTAGTATGGGTATCTTTTCTTAAACTTCATATATTTAATATTTCCATGGTCTTTGATTTTCATTTCTTGGTATGTTGTGAAGTATTAATTTTCTCTGAGGTTACTTTATATTCTATTAACCTTTTCCTCCATTTAAAACAGTCTATTTAATCCTACAAGCTACTTGACCTCCCTCATCACCTGAATCTCTGTTTCTATATTTTTACTTTCTTTTACATTGTATTTGTTTTGATCATAGAATGACTTACCAGATCCTCAGAATTCATTCTTGCAGTTCTGTTCTGTTCTGGACTCTTCCATTTGTCGAATGAGTTCCAGGTGGTGTTGTCAAGTATGTCAATCTCTGGTTGTCTGTTCTTGTTGGTTCTCAGTCTAAAAAACTCCCTTTATGATGTTTTGAAGTGCTGGATTAGCTTTGAGAAAGTCCCTTATCTTCTGTTTATCCTGGGATGTTTTTATTATACCATCATATTTGATTGACAGCTTTGCTTCGTTGCCATTTTTTTTTCAGGGTTCTATATATATCTTCCCATTGTCTTCTTGCCTGCATGGTTTTTGCTGAGAGATCGGAGCTTAATTTTGTTTATTTGCCTTTGTAAGTAACACTTCTCTTTTCTCTAGCTGCTTTCAGGATTCTCTCCTTAGCTTTGATTTTGTAGAGCGTGATTATGATAAGTCTTGGTGATTTTCTTTTGGTGTCTATCCTTCCCAGGATTTGCTGATCTTCTTGAATGCTTATGTTTTCATTTTTTAGGAAGTTAGGGAACTTTTTTTTCCAGTAGCTCTTCAATTGCCTTCTCTGTGGTGTTTTGTGATTTCTTCCTGGTCTGGATTTTCAATAATTCTCAAGTTAATTCCTGTTCATGTTGTCCCATATAAATCTTAGACATTCTTCAGATTTTTTATCCCTTTTTCTGCTTGCTCTTCTATCTTAGGAATATTAAGAGTTTTGTCTTCCAGTTTGCTGGTTCTGACTTTTAGCTCTTCAATTCTACTCTTTTGTCCTTTCAGTGTATTGTCCATTTTTTATATTTTATTATTAATCTTTGGACCTCTTTTTGGAGACTTTGAATGATTTCCAATGCAATTTCTATCTTATTTGATTGCTCCTGTGGAAGTTCCCTGACATCTTCCGTATATTTGTCAACCCCTCTGTGGAGCGTTTAGATGCACCTCAATGTCATCCTCCTGAATTCCATCTCAGGAAGTTCCAAAGCTTGTCCTCCTTTCAATGTGAAGTCTAGGTCTACATCCAGCTCATTTGTCTCAATTACTCTATCCTGTTTCTGGATATGTGCCAAAATCGTCAGCTGTTTCTTGGGCATCTTCAAAAATTAGGTGTGTTTTCAATGATTAAATGAATGTATGTTGATATATTATTAAGCTTTCTGATTGCCTCCAGGTAGATGTGATCAGGAGATGGGATCCCCTTTTCAATTTTCTTGTTACATAACTCAGAGTAGCTGTAGCAGGTGATGGTTGTCTGTCTGGTGTATAGCAGCTGGTATTGGCTCTTGTCTACATGGTGGGATTTTATAAGGTGTGATTGTAGCTTGGCTATATGGCCACAGTTATTATCTCTTCTTGGGAAATGTAGGGAATGAAAGATCACTCCCCCCAAGGTAAAAAGGAAACCTCCCAAAAAACAAGAAATAAAACCACTACAGCAAAAAACAAAAACCAGATTGGATACTGTATGGATACAACAGTCTATAATCGCAAAAAAACAAAAACAGAAAACATAGCAAGATATGAGAATGATTTTAATGCCCTTTGCTTAGTCAGCTGGAGCCATTCCAGGAGACTGTTCCATTTTAAGCAGTTCCTGTTGACCTCTCCCCTTTCTTACATTCTGCGTCTGTAGTCTTTGCTGATCAGATCTGTGTACATGTGCAGTAGAATCCTCGAGTGGGGAGGGTGATGTCAACTCACTCAGGCACCCCCTCTAGTCACCAGAGTGGAGGTGCACAGACAGTGAGAGACCAATAAACCAGAAAAAATGTTCACACCTTTATCTGCGATGATAGGTCAAACCTCTACATTGGAAGTGCCCCTCTGATCCTGCTCCTGCTTCATCATGCCCAAGATGGACACTCTGGCACTTGCTGGCAGCCGCATATCAGAAAATGCCACCTTTGTTGTTTCTGTTACAAATCCTACTAGCAGTAAGCCTTCGATCCTTCTAAATATTCCTTTATATGTAGTTCAGAGTTCTGGGACTGTCTCCTGAACCTTCTTCATCTGGTATTCCATGTTATTACTGTCAGAGGTTTGCACCACACTTCTCTCTAATCTACCATCAAGCCCCACCCTCTTGCTCATAAGCTTTTAAGATCCCAGTTGCTACTCATAAAAATAGGACATAGAACATTATCTTTGTGGGTTATGTTATGCCAATTGGCCACGATGTCCTCTGAGACTATGATTCTGAATCTCTAGCCCAGGTAGATTCAAGGGACATAATTATATTCCATTCCCTGAAGGAGAAGGGAAAAGATATAAAGGGACAATTTCGTTTTATATATCTTTGATTTTGTACCATAAGTGTTTCCCTTTGGTAGACAAAGATAGAGAATGATGGTGACCTATTGGAAAAAGAAGTCCAGGGCCTTCTGGGAAGCTAGTGCTTCTGCTCCCTAGGATAATTACTTCTTGGAGAGCCAGGGTTGTCCTTAACCATGTTCAATGACAGGCAAGAAACCATGGATTCAGAAGAAAAACTGCTAAGGTCAAAATGAAATATTGGGCTGGAGATCTAACTTTAGTGGCAGCATTGGGGAGGGCTTGTTCATGTGTTACACACTGCTCTGAAACCTCATACAATACTATGGGGTGCTTGGAAACCAAAAGAATGGGAATCCATACAAAGAAGGACATCTTGTGCAATGGAGAAGCACTGACTCTGATAATCAGTGACACTGTAGAGCAAAGGCCAAAACAACAAAGATAATGGATTATTTAAACTTTCCAGTTTTTTCTTAAATGGATTTACCTTGAATAAATAATTTTGTTGCTGAGTAGCCCCATATGGGAGAAAGTTGTCTTCTGTTTAATGAAGATGGAGGTGGAAAAGCAAGCAAACATGACTACATTTGTATCTCAGTTTCATCCCTGTGTGGCACTGTGGGTTAATGTGCTGGACTGCAAACACACTTTGAACCACAAGGTCTG
>NW_006408531.1:27156627-27157777 GCF_000296735.1 Chrysochloris asiatica
CCTAACAACAACAACATGAGTCAGAACTGGCCTGATGGCATGGTAACTTATAGTTAGGAATGAATAGATTGATCTTCCAAAACTAGAGGAAGCTGACTTTGAAGTTAGTCTTCATTTTAAAATATTCTGAGCAACTATGTTGTATAGAGTGGGGTTATTACATTTCTGACTCCCAGTAACTTAGACATTAGAACAGATGAGGAAAGTGACAAACCCATTTTCATTCTAGTATTATTATAACTCTTTGCTGTCAGGAAAGTCAGACTGCTTTGCTTTCCTACTGTAGAAAATTGTCAGTTGATAGGCAAAACCTCAAGAATAATTAAGGGAATGGGATACATGCATTCCCTTGAGAAAAATCAATCTTTTGCAAATGTATTTAAATTAATTCAGTATCCTTTCCCTTTAATAGTGCTTATCTGGGTAAAACATTTCTTGTAGATTTTTTTTTTTTTATGGCACCCAGAAAACTATGACGCTTCTTTAAAAATAAATTACAGTATAGAAGTCACAGAGGAGGGTGATTGAAAAGAAAGAAAAAAAAATTCTCAGAAATGTTCCCTGTGTGTTCCCTGCTGTCTTAGGTGTACTTGAAGTATGCCAAATCAATCTCAAAACACTTCCTGTTACCTGAGACTATCTTGAAGTGTCTCAGTAAATGTTTAATGCATCCCTCTCTCTTATTCAGCTTGCCAAGAGGAGACAGATTTGTTTTTGGCAGGATTTGGCTTTGGTAAATGTCACAGGTTAATTCAGCAGGTGCTGTTGCATCTGTGTAAATTGGGAAGGTTTGATAGCCACCTAGAAATACTGACCATTCCCTTTGGGAAACCAGACTTTGTGAAAGTTAGATTAAATCACGTATGAATATCTGTTCATCTGTTCACCTCAGTTTCTCCTCCACAAAAACTTTAAAAGAAACTTTTGTTTTGTTTTAAATCAACATTAATATCTCTGTTTTAATATTGCTCAAGACCAAGGTTTTTGTGTTTATAATTGGATACCAGATGGAAAAGCTGTTTGGAAAGTTGACATTGGGACAGAAAAAAATCATAACTTTCATCTATTAAAGGGGTTACTATGAATAGTACACTATGTGTTGTACACTATGTGTTGTATACTATGTGCACATGATCTCATAGTACACTAT
>NW_006408531.1:27158058-27202866 GCF_000296735.1 Chrysochloris asiatica
AAAAAGATGTGAAAACCAAGGCTGAGAGAGTTCAAATGACTTGCTCAAGGTCTGCCTGGTGACATGCAGAGCCAGGACTACATGACTTCATGTCACTGGCTCTATCTGCTATGTTATATTGTAAAACAGGTAGACAGAAATAAGTAGGCATTCATGCAACTGTACATTAATTTCATATAATACCTATTCATTTAGTGCATTTTGCCTCTGAGTAAAACAAAGGAGTTTGATTTGCATAACTGATTTTAGTTGTTCTCAAGATAGAGAGTAATGCGAAATAGAAATTTCTCAGAATCTGAAGTCAAAAGATTTGGATTTCATTTCACTAATTGAGTGAATTTGAATAGGTTTTTTAGGCTCTTGTGATACACAGAGAGTACAAAAATTTGATGAGAGACTTTGAGAATATATTATAGTTTCTAATGGCAGTGTTTTATCATGTTATGCATAGGGTTGCTATGACTTGGAACTGACTCTACTGTACCTAAAAACAACAATGGCTCTTTATTTTTGTGGTTCCAGTTTTTACTTGATTTCAAGCTACATGCATACCTTTAATACATTCTGAAGCATAAAAATTTTACACTTTCAGTTAACCTAACAGATTGGTTGCTTTTACAGCTAATGCAGCAGGAAATATAGAGTCTGACCCAGTTTGGGTTTTATCCCATCATAACTTAAGGACTTCACCTCTTTTGTAGGCATACCGGGTTCACAAAGTGGGCAGTCTGAAAACTCAAGGTTTATATTTACATAGGTCTTCATCATTAATCTCTTTGTCTCATAGAATGGAAGTAGGAAACCTTCAGGAATCCCTTCTCTGAAGAAGAGAAGTCCTGGGTCATTTCAATCTCCTTATGAAGATAGCGATCCATAGGATCAAGCTCTCTAATCAAGTATTGGGGGACAATGCTTATACTTAAGACCTCTGAGTGCCCATTGTCACTGGTTAGTATATGTTCTCAGTATTTTATTCCTTCAAATGATCAATTACAGGGATCCACACTAGATAGTAATCTCCAAAAGAAATGGTACTGTTTATCAGCAGGGTCACATCCTTAAATTTTCTTCATTCAGGATCAAAATGCCAATTATAGGACATGTGTTATACATGGGTTTATATAATGTTGAGATTCTGTTCATTGGTGTCTAAGTTGTAGTTTGGTGTTAACAAGTTAATAAAGAGGCATTTTCTGTGCTAGCATTAGGACCTAGCTAAGGAAATAGTTTAGAAGCATGGATAGCTTACAAGGTTTTAGTCTAGCTGTGCATGATTCTTAAAAACTAGCACTAAGAACTCTAATTAGAAAATAATTTCATTAGAGTTATCTCAGATAACAATAAAATAAGCTCATTCATGCAAAGATGGGATTTACTAGAAATATATTATTTTCTTTCATGAAACCAAAGGAAATGTTGAACTAATAGGCTTGGAAATGTGGAAACCAGAACAGACAGGGCTCAAAAGCAGGGGTTTGTAGATAATTCCGCAAAGTTCTATCTTTTTTGTTGTCAAATGCCATCGAATTTATTCCAACTCACAGTGACGCACAACAGAGCGAAACATTGCTCAGTCCTACGTCATCCTCGCGATTGTTATTACGCTTGAGTCCATTGTTACTGCCACTGCACGAATTCATTTACTTGGGGATCTTCCTCTTTTTTGATACCCTCAACTTCACCAAGCATGATGTCTTTCTCCAGGAACTGGACCCTCCTGATAATATGTCCAAAGTATGAGAGATGAAGTCTTGCCACCGTGGCTTCTAAGGAGATTTCTGGCTGTACCTTTTCCAAATCAGAATTGTTTGTTCTTCTGGCAGTCCATGGTACTTTTAATATTCTTCTCCAACCCAGTACCTCAAATGAATAAATTCTTCTATGGTCTTCCTTATTCATTGTCCAACTTTCACATGCATATAAAGCTACTGAAAATACCATGACTTGGATAAGGCACATCTTAGTCCTCAAACTGACATCTTTGTGATCCAGTACTTTAAGGAGGTCCTTTGCAACAGATTTGTTTAATGCAATATGTTGTTTGATTTCTTGACTGCTGTTTCCATGACTGTTGACTAGATCTAAGCAAAATGAAGTCTTTGAAAACTTCAACCCTTTCTCCATTTATCAAGATGTTATTTATTGTTCCAGTGGTGAGGATTTTTGTTTTCTTTACATTGAGGCACAATCCATACTGAAGGTTGTGGTCTTTGATCTTCATCAGTTAGCAATTTAAGTCCTCTTTAGCAAGCAAGGTTGTATCAGCTTCATATCTCAGATTGTTAATGAGTTTTCCTCCAATCCTGATGCCATGCTCCTCTTTGTATAATCTAGGTTCTCTAATTATTTCCTCAGCACACAGATTGAGTAAGTATGATGAAAGAATACAGTCCTTGAGCACAGCTTTCCTAATTTTAAACCATTCAGTGCCCCTTGTTCTGTTTGAACAACTGCTTCTTTGTCTGTGTTGGTCAGGTACCTGTCTTCCCAATTTCATGGCATAGTTGAATGAGTGTCTCCAGTGCTGCATCAGTTTGTTGAAAGATTTTTATTTGCATTCCATCAATTCCTGGAGCTTTGTTTTTGCCAATGCCTTCAGTACACCTGGGCTTTTTTTTCTGTACCATGGGTTCTTGATCATATACTGCCTCTTAAAATGGTGAAAAACTGACCATTTCTTTTTGGTTCAGTGACTCTGTGTATTCCTTTCATTTTCTTTTGATGCTTTCTGCATCATTCAATCTTTTACCCATAGAATCCTTCAGTTTTTCAAGTCAATGCCTGAAGTTTTTCTTCAGTTCTTTCAGTTTGAGAAATGCTTAGCAACTCTTCCCTTTTGGTTTTCTAACTCCAGTCTTGGCATATTTCATCATAATACTTGACTTTATCTTCTCATTGAAATTTTCTGCTTAGCTCTTTTACATCCTCATTTCTTCCATTTTCTTTAGCATCTCTATGCTGGAGAGCAAGTTTGAGAGTCTCTTTTGACATCCATTTTTGTCTTTTTATTCTATCTTTAATGTTAATTTATTCCCAACTTCCTTCATGTCTTTTAGTTCAAAGTTCAAGTTACTGAGAAAAAGAAACTGGTTAACTTAGCTTGTCTCTATCAACTATATTCTAGGAAGCAATCATATAATACTTATGAAGGGGCTTCAAAAATTTGTGGAAATTTTTATTATCTTTTTACTGCTTTTTCCATAATTTTTTTTGCACATGACTTCAGAGTCATTCCCTGCAAATCATTCCAAGAGAAGGGAAAAGACTCAAGTATTAGAACAGAAAGATTAAAAATTACCTAAAACAATGGCCATTTAGATAGCGTTCAATTAAGGAAAGTTTATCGCTAATTTCTGTTTGGGACTGGAAAATGTGAAAGAGTGAGGTTCAGTACACATACATTCCAGATACAGCCTCCTTGGTTCCTGTTGTTTTCAGCATCCTTAACCAGTGTGTATATAGGTATATCATTATTTTAATACATTTCTTATTTTTCTTTAAATAGTAAGTGTTGGTGTATGTTGCTAGCAACCAAAGGACTTTAATTTGTATTTAGGTTGATACGTGAAGTGTCTGTTGTGTGTTACCATCCCAAAATGTAACTGGAATTGTGATTCTATTCTATTTTCTTGATCTTGACCTCAGTCCACATCAGAGACAGTTTTAGGGGTGGAAGGGTGTGTCTGGGAACTACTCCACCTAAAATGTATGGCATGTAGGATTATTTACAGGTTGAATAAGGAAACCTGGTGGTACAACAGTTAAGCACTTATCGCTAATTGAAAGGCTGGAGGTTTAAATATAATCAGCAGCTCTGCAGGAGAAATAATTGGTGACCTGCTCCCATAAAAACTGCAGCCTAGAAAATCATTTGGGGGAAGTTCTACTCTGTCACGTGGAGTTGCTTGACAATTGATTATTCCGTGGAATAAAACAATAACAATCTAGGATGAATAAAACTTACCTCTGTCATGTTCTAGGCTTTGTTTTTTCTTCTCAAAATACAGCACTTAAATTTTTTTGTTTGTTTCAATCTCTTTCCCTTGCCTAGAATACATGGACCACATTTCAAAACTAATACTCTTAAGGAAGCAAAGTGTTTTGTCCTGGTTTAGGAGTCTTGTTTCTTTTTTCAGTGAACTAGAACGTAGGCATTCTGCCCTTGCCATCTATTGATTCATCTTGTCCTGTGGAGCCCTGGTAGTGTTGTAGGATAGGCACTGGACTGCTAACTGCCCTTGTGAACTATTTAAATGGCATCTGTCTTGGGTAGTTCAAACCCACCAATGGATCCATGGGAGAAATATGAGGCTTTCTGCTCCTGTAAAGATTCATTGCTTCTAATAGCCAATACAAGGTTTCTATGAGTCAAAATTAACTTCATGGCAGTGAGTGAGAGTTATCTTGTCCTATGTCTAAGAGTAATCTAAAGTAATTGCCTGTTACTTAATGTTCTTGATTGCAAGCAACAGAAGCAGATTCTGGCTTTAGCAGAGGAAAATTTATCTTAAGGATATTGGAGAATTCATTCACTCTACCTAAATCCAAGGCTCAAGAGTCCAACTTGGAACTTGAGTAGGAAGCATTTATCTCTTTTGTCTGACAGGAAATAAAGCGAATGAACTCTACCCATTTTAATTCCCCTTTGCCTTATTATACCCAACGTTCAAGTTTCCCAGAGAGCAAATCTGATTCTTACTCACCCCTTGAGCCAGACAGAAAGACGCTGTTTGAGATGCATGACTAAAGATTAGAATAGGAAAGGACCACAAAGTTTCTGAATTTTCTTCACTTTACCCCAAAATAGCATCCTAGCCACATTTCTGCCATGAGTGTTGAAGCCTCAAACAAAAATTAGGCCTTGAGAAAGTCAGTAGAAGGGGCCAGGTGACAAAAAAGTCACTTCTGTTCACTGTCCTGGTGTGGTGCTGTGGGTTAATGCACCAGACTGCAAAGTCATTTGAACTGCAAGGTCAGCAGTTCAAGGTCACCAGCTGCTCCTCAGAAACCCTATACAGGGTCGCTATGGGTTAGAACCAACTTGACAGCACTTAATAACAACAACAATATTCACTGTATAGGAAATCATACACCATGTAAGAATTCATCCTATAAGGATTTACAAAGTGACAAGAAAAAGGAATACAATTTCTTATTATTATCTCCACAGATGTGTCTTTATAGAAATAGCACTAGCAGACTTGCCCTCTGCCATGTCTCTGTGCTGTTCAGTAAGAGATTTGAGAGCAATATTTGCTCCAGATTAAGTCCTAGGGAGCATGCAGTCCTTAATTGTCATTACCAGTTCAAAACTTGGATTCTAGGAATAGAACGTATTTGTCTGAATTCTAAGGTATGAACTACAAAATCTTACACAGGAGAATACATGGTGCTTTTTTACCTGGTTAATATTTACTTCAAATACAGATTAACTAATGTTTTGGGGATTCAGAACCTAAATTTGCAGTCTTATTTCAATTGAGAAGTCTCATTGAGACAAATGCACTGGCCTTGGCCTGAATTCTGGCCTAGTCATGACTTTACTCTGCCACCTTATGGGAAAAAAGAGGTGGGTAGAGGAATACTTTAGCCTGTTTCCAGTTTCAGAGTATTCAAAATGATAAATATGTGAAGGTTATTTATTTAGAAAATATTTATTTCTTAATATTGAAGTTGAATTAGGAACAGAAATTTGCAAGAAACTCACAATATAGAAACAGAAGAAAAAGTATCCACAGGTTACAAATATAAGATATATGTTGTTTTTGTTGTTAGGTGTCATCAAGTCAGTTCCAATTCATAGTAACCCTACATACAGCATAATGAAACACTGCCCAGTCCTGCACCATCCTCACAATTATTGTTATGTTTGAGCCCATTGCTGCTGCCACTGTGCCAAGCCATCTCCTTGGAGTTCTTCCTTTTTTTCTCTGACCTTCCAGTTTACCAAGCATGATATCATTTTCCAGAGACTGATCCCTCTTGATGTCTGAATATAAGAGACACAGTCTCATCATCCTGTCTTCTAAAGAGCATTCTGGCTATACTTGTTCCAAGGCAATTATAGCATTTTTGTTTGTTTCTCAGTGAGTCCATGGTACTTTCAATATTCTCTAGCACCATAACTGAAATGAATCAAATCTTCTATGGTCTTTCTTATGGTCCAGATATTTCATGTGTATGAGACTATTCTAAATACTTTGGCTTGGGTCAGGTTTACCTTAGTCGTCAAACTGCTATCTTTGCTCTTGAACACTTTAAAGAGGTCTTGTGCAGCAAATTTACTTAATGCAATACATTGTTTGATTTCTTGACTACTGCTTCCATGAGTGTTGATTGTGGATCCAAGCAAAATGTAAATCCAAGCAACACTTCCAAAAGAGTTGATTGTGGATTCAAGTCTTTGGCAACCTCAGTCTTTTCTCCATTTATCATTATGTTATTTATTGGTCCATTGGTAAGGATTTTTGTTTTCTTTGCAGTGAGGTGCAATCCATACTGAAGGCTGTGGTCTTTGATCTTCATAGGTAAGTATTTTAAGTTCTCTTTGCTTTTTATAGGCAAAGTTGTATAAACTGCATATTGCAGATTGTTAATCCCTCCAATCCTGATTCATATAATTCAACTTCTTGGGTTATTTGCTCATATATAACTAATGGAAATTGTAAGAAGAGAGAATTTTGAGTGTGAATAGGTTAAAGAAAAAAATTCTTCATGGAGGTATAACAACAGGATTTAGGATTTAAATGATGCGTACAAGAGGTTTTTTGTTGTTGTTGTTTTCACAACAACAGTGTTTGTTTTCTCTTATCTGAGGAATCACTAAGCATTGAGGTAAAAGATCAACAGGTAGACTCTTCCAGCCACTACACAGAAGAAAGATGTGGTGGTTTATTTACATAAACACTTACAGCCTTGGAAGTCTATGGGGCATTTCTACTCTGTGCTATTAGTTTCACTATTTTATTTTATTTCTTTGAGGAATCAGGTCTTACTCTACTCTCCAACTAGGTATTTTATTTCTATTATCAGAATGGGCCTGTGACCTCAGTTGGCCAGTCAGACAGAGCATTGCATGGCCCAGTCAGACCACTGAGAAAAGTACACTATCTCTTTCCACTAGAATTAGGGATGCGAATCTGGAATAGTCCCTGGGTGCCACAAATGATTAATGCACTTGGAAGCTATCCGAAAGACTGGAGATTTGAGTCCACCCAGAAGTGCTTTCACCTGGCAATCTACTTCTAAAAAACCACTGAAAACCCTATGGGACAAAGTTCTACCTTGAAACACATGGAATTGTGATGAGTCTGAATCAACTAGACAACAGTTTTTTAAAATTTTAATTTGGAAAAGAACGTTAATCACTTTGCCTAGAATGGGATTCATGGCAGAGTATTAGAAATGTGATGAAATCAGGTTAGGTTCTGTAGATTTTAACCTCTATCCTAAAGGGATTGTACTGTTAGGCAAAAAGCATTACTTGTGCAAAACACTGTTAGAGAATACACTTGTGCACGACACTGGTATAGAAATGCAAACTACTGTTAGATGAAAAAAAGGTATGTGACATTTGCCATAATTTTAGTAAGATTATAGCTTTTCCTCTCACATTTGCTTAATGCTTTAAAACTTCTTAGTTATATATTATGTGTACTAATACTTAAAATTAGACTATAGAAGTACGTGATCGTCTAGTTTAAGGTAAGGAGTTTGGGTTTCTCACATGTGAATTTGGGTTCCCAGTGTGAGAAATTTCAAACTAGAATTTCTCAAATCCTGAACACAGGGATTGCTGGATGATATGGAAGCTTTCATTGAAGGTAATTTCCACAGCTCAGGACGTAATATGATGCAGCCACCATTAAGTGTGGGCAATACATAGTGATTTGCTTCCTAAGAGTACAGTTTGGACAAAGGGGAAATAACTTTACTTGGGAAAAGAAACCTGACAAATGCTGTCTTAGTCAAGTGATCAAAGGTAACATCATAGTGATAAGTTATGCTGATGTTGTTGTTGTTAAGTGCCATCTTAACAACAACAACATCAGCATAACTTATCACTATGATGTTACCTTTGATCACATGGATGTGATGGGAATAGTACTTCACTCTCTTACTCTCAAAATCCATATCCCTAGTTTGAGCATTCTAATGCATGTCTATTAACTTAAACTTTTGATGGTTGTTGTTAAGTGCCTTTGAGTAGGTTCTGACTCATAGAGACCATATGTAAAGTTTCTGAGCCTTTAAATCATCTTTCTCTGTAGTGTGGCTGGTGGGCTTGAACCACTAATCATGTGGTTTGTAGTCCAGTGCTTATTTTATGGCATCATTGCACTCCCCAACCATTTGATTGTTGTTAAGTGCCATCAACTCAATTACGATTCATATCAACTTTGTGTCGGATTTCTGAGGAGTGGCTTATGGGTTTGAACTGCCAACCTTGTGGTTTGCAGTCCAGTGACTATTCTACAGCACCACACCAGTATTCCACTTATTATAAACTGTCAAGCTGGTTTCCACTCATAGCGACCCTGTATAGGGTTCCGAGGAGCGGTTAGTAAGTTTGAATTGAACCACAAGATGGTTCAAACCACCTTGCCATCTAGTACTTAATCTTAGAGCGACACACCAAGACTCCACTTGTTGTTATTAAGTGCCATGAAGTCCGTTCTGACCCACTGTGACCTTATATAGGGTTTCACAGGAGCCGCTGTTGAGCTAGTATCCCTGGCATTGCAGTCCACTGCACTAACCCGCAGGGCCACACCAGGACTCCACTGTTGTTTGTTGTTAGGTGCCATCGAGTCGGTACCGACTTATTGTGACCCTATGTACAACAGAACGAAACACTGCCCTGTTGTGGGCCAACCTCACAAGGGCTCCTTAAATGCACCATAGTAATGTAAAGTTTTGACAATAGAGAATAGTGGGCATTGTTGTTGTTAAGTGCCATCAGTGAAGTTTGTTTGACTTGTAATGACCCTGCGTAGGGTTTCTGAGGAGCAACTGGTGAGTCTGAAGCAATCTTATTGTCCAGTCTTTATCCTACAATACCACACCAGAATTCCAGACACTATACTTGATCTTAGCCATATATTCAAGATGTGAGTAAACAGGAAATGTCTGTGCTATCTTTGCAGTTTTTCTTTAAATCTAAACCTATCCTAAAATTTGATATTGATTTAAATATAGATAAAATGATGGTTATTCTACTTTATGAACTCCATTTCAAATGTGAACTCCTCTAATTATCTTCGTTGAGGCATGAACAGTTTTCCTAATGCCTTGTTCTATTCAAACAATTTTATTCTGGGATAGGTTTATAAGAAATGGATAAAAATATTAAATTACTTTTGAATAGATGCCTTCAAAAAGCAAATATTTACTTAATATGGCTGTAACTGTTTATGGCATCAAAAGTTTCCTTCCCAGATAACAAACTCTTTAAGATAAATTCAGGATTTCTAAGAATGAAATAAATACATCTTCTGAAACAATGAGCTTACAAAATGATGAGGCTTGTTGCAATGCTCTCAGAGTTTAATTGGAAAACACAGTCACTGAAGGTAATTTGAAATATGACTATAAATCTTGTGAAAAATCATCTTCTATAACAAGTCCTTTACTTCATTTATCCTTAGCTGTTTCATATATACACAAAAAAAAGGAAATTGGATACACTAGAAAGTAATGAAATCTAAAGTCATTCTTTTTCTGTAAAGTAAATCAGTAAATATCTTCCATTGCTTTCTTCTTTCAATCCCTTCCCTTTAGATTTGTTTTAGAGGGCAATGTCTCAACAGACTGGCATCTCATGGTAAGTAGTTCCTGCCCCAGATTTTCTTAAGACAGGATCTATGATTTTTCCAGCTCTGAAAATTATCTCTGTCAAATTGCATGTCATGTATTTTGTTTGTTAAACAGGGAAACATTGAGAAAAAATGATTTATTTTATAATACACTTCATATTTGTTGTTGTTAAGTGCTAGTGAGTCTGTTCCGACTCATAGTGAACCTGTATAGGGTTTCCAAGGAGCAACTGGTGAGCTTGAACTGCTAACCTTGTGGTTCAAACCAACTTTGCAGTCCAGTGCATTAACCCACGGCGCCACACTATATAACATCCTAAAGATGCAACATGTTGTTGTTTGTTGCCATTGAGTTAATTACAACTCAGAAAGAAACCCTGATATAGAAATGGGTTAAGTGTTAGGTTGCAAAGTGTGTGGGAGAAAGATTAGATCTCTACCCTTTTAAAAACCCTAAGCAGCAGTTCTACTCTGTCCTATAGGTTGCTGTGAGTCAGATCTATAGGTTTCTGTGAGTGGGACCTTAATTGACTTAATGGCAGTGGGTTAGGTTTTTGGAGCTCAGAAAGAGTTTGGCCAAAGATAAAGATTTAGTGTGGTGCTGTGGGCTAATGCGTCAGACTGCAAAGTTGTTTAAATTGCAAGGTCGGTGGTTCTAGCTCACCAGCTGATCTTTGGAAACTATGGGTTTGAATTAATTTGAGGGCACTTATCAACCACAACCATGTCAGTCAGAGGTCATAATAAGTAGTCACACCCTCTTTTGTCACCACTGGTTTTTATGAGGAAAAGTTATAAACATTTAATAAAGATCAGGCTATTCCACAAGAAAATAATAATTTGGCCAGCATTCTTAAAATGTGAGTTCGTTTAAGCTTACAAAGTTGATTTGACACGAAGAACGTCATTTTTTAGCTTTTCTTAAAAACCCAGCAGTTGCTTCCTGACAATTGGCTAGAGATCTAGCAGTCCATTCTTGATGGGCCCCTGTGCTTTGTCACTGTACCATAATCCCTTTCTCTTAAACTCAGTCCATTCAGTATGTATACATCACATTGAAGATAGACATTGAATATCCAGGACAAATGTAGAGAGTAATGTCACAATAATTTTTAAAGAAAGAAGTGGCTACAAAATAAATAAAGGAATGTTATATAAAACACACAACAAACACATTAAAAGCATCAAATTTGATACCACGATAATACATTTTGGAGTCCTGATGTGGTGCTGTAGGATAAATGTAGGACTACTAACCACAAGGTCAGCATTTCAAACCCAATAAACCTTTCTTGGAAATCTTATATGAGGTTGCTATGAGTCAAAACCAACTCAATGGCATTTAAAGCAACAGTAATATACATTTTCTTTTCTATGCTGCTTCTTTCCTGTCCCAGTGTTTTAAAAAGAGTATTTCCTAAATTGTTGTAAAAGATACATAACATAAAGTTGGCACTCTGACCGTTTTTAAGTGTCCAATTCAGTGACGTTGTGTACACCCACAATGTTGCGCAATCATTATCACTATTCATTTCTAGAACTATTTCATTATTCCACATAGACACTTCATACCCATGAAATAACTCACCACACTCTCATTGAACCAGCCCAAGGTGACCTCTATTTTGTCTCATAACTATATGAATTTTCTATTCTACATGACTCATATAACTAGAATCATACAGTACTTGTAGTTGTTCTTTTCTATCTGGCTTATTTTACATAGCTTATGTTGCCCAAAGATTCTCTGGGAAAATTATTGAATGATGCAGAAAGCATCAAGAGAAGATGGAATGAGTACATAGAGTCACTGTACCAAAAAGAAATGGTTAATGTTCAACCATTTCAAGAGGTAGTATCTGATCAAGAGCCAATGATACTCAGGGAGAAAGTCCAAGGTGCATTGAAGGAATTGGCAAAGACCAAGGCACTAGGAATTGATTAAATAAAAATTGAAATCTTTCAAGAGTGTGAGGCGATACAGGAGACACTCACTCATTTCTGCCAAGAAATTTGCAAGACAGCTATCTGGCCGACTGATTGGAAGAGATCCATGTGTGTGCCCATTCCACACAGAGGTGACCCAACAGAATGTGGAAATCATCAGACAATCTCTTTGATAGTTCAAGCGAGTAAAGTTTTGCTAAAGGTAATACAGAAATGGCTACAATCATACATTGACAGAGAACTTCCAGAGGTACAAGCCAGATTCAGAAGAGGCCATGGAATGAGAGATATCATTGCTGATGTCCGATGGATCTTGGCTGAAAGCAGAGAATATCAGGAAGATGTTTACCTGTGCTTTATTGACTACGCAAAGGCTTTCAATTGTGTGAATCATGACACGCTATGGACAAGATTGAGAAGTATGAATATTCCAGAACACTTAATTGTACTCATGAGGAATCTGTACCTGGACCAACAAGCAGTTGTTTTAACAGAACATGGGAACACTGAATGTTTCAAAATTAAGAAAGGTGTGCAACAAGGTTGTATTCTTTCACCATACTTAGTCAACCTGTATGCTGAGCAGATAATACGAGAAGCTGGGTTCTATGAAGGTAACAACCTGTAATATGCAGATGATACAACCTTGCTTGCTGAAAGTGAAGAGGACTTAAAACATTTACTTATGAAGATCAAAGAGCACAGCCTTCGGTATGGATTACATCTCAATGTAAAGAAAACAAAATTCCTCACCACTGGACCAATAAAAAAATTCTTATTAATGGAGAAAAAGATTGAAGTTGTCAAGGACTTCATTCTTCTTGGATCAACTATCAACACTCATGGAAGCAGTAGTTAAGAGATCAGATGACGTATTGCATTAGGCAAATCTGCTGCACAACCTTTTTAAAGTGTTGAAGAGCAAAGATGTCAGCTTGAGAACTAAGGTGCACCTGACCCAAGCCATGGTATTTTCAATAACCTCTTATGGATGCAAAAGCTGGACAGTGAATAAGGAAGACCGTAGAAGAATTGATGCCTTTGAATTATGGTGTTAGAAGAGAATACTAAAAGTGCCATGGGCTGCCAAAAGAACCAATAGATCTGTTTTGGAAGAAGTGCAGCCAGAATGCTCCTTAGAGGCCAAGATGGCCAAACTTCGTGTCTCATACTTTGGACATATTATCAGGAGGGAACAGTCAATGGAGAAGGATATCATGTTTGGTAAGATGGAGGGTCAAAGAAAAGGAGGAAGACCCCCAACGAGATGGATTGTCCAAGTGGCAGCATCGATAGACTCAAGTATGGCAATGGCAGTTAAGTTGGCCCAGGATTGGACATTGTTTTGTTCTGCTGTGCATAATGTCGCTACGAGTCAGTGCTGACTCGATGGCACCTAACAACAACAGTGTTTGCAAGGTTTATCCATGTATCAGAATTGTATTCCTTTTATTTGTTGTTGTTGTTGTTATGTGCCGCGGAGTCAGTTCCGACTCATAGCGGCCCTACACAGGGTGTCCGAGGCTGTAAATCTTTACTGGAGCAGACTGCCTCATCTTTCTCCCATGGAACCGCTGGTAGTTTCGAACTGCTGACCTTGCAGCTCGCAGCCCGATTCGTAACCACTATGCTACCAGAGCTCCTTATTTTATAGCTGAGTAATATTCTGTTGTATGTATAAATGACATTTTATTTATACACTCATCTGTTGTTGGACATTTGTGTTGTGTTCCCCTCTTGACTCTTGTGCATAATATTGTTAAAACACTCGTGTAAAATATTTCAGATTCTGTTTTGAATTATTTCCATTTCAATTTAGATGCATTTTAAACAAGTACATATCATTTTGCCACTTGCTTGGTTACAACTTCCAGTACTATGTCAAATAGAAGTGGGTAATGTGGGTAAGCTCCTGATCTTAGCAAAAAGGCTTTCAATCTTTCAGCATTGTTGTTAGGTGCCATCAAGTTAGTTCTAACTCATTGACCTTATGTACAACACACAAATCACTGTCCTTATAATCACTGCTATGTTTGAGCCCACTGTTGTATTCATTGTGTTGATCCATCTAGCTGAAGGTCTTCTCCCTTTTTGCTGAACCTCTGCTTTTCTAAGAATCATGGACTCCAGGGACTGGTCCCTCCTGATAACATTTCCAAGCTACCTGAGATGAAGTCTAATCACCCATGTTTCTAAGATGCATTCCAGCTGTACTTCTTACAGATTTGTTTGTTGTTATTGAAGTCCATAGTATATTTAATATTTTTCATCAACACCATAATATTAAGACATCAATTCTTCTTTAGTCTTCCTTCCTTATTCATTGTCCAGCTTTGCATACATATGAGGCAACTAAAATGAGGCAACTGAAAATGGCACTTGTTAGGTGCAAATAGTCTCAATGTAATGTCTTTCTTTTTATCAATCAGCATTGAGTAGAATGTTAACTGTGGATTTTTCATAAACACCCTTTATCATGTTGAAGCAATTCCTTTTCCTTTGTAGTTTATTTCATATTTTATCATGAAGGGTTTAACTTTCATTAAATGCATTTTCTGCATCAATTAGATTTGGGGTATTTCCCTCTCTTAATTCTATCATCTGATGTTTTGCAATGATGCAGTTTCCTATGCTGAATCACCCTTTTATTTTAGCAGTAAATTCCACATTGCCATTAGAGTATAATTCTATTAATATATTCCAAATTATAGTTTGTAGCATTGTCTTCCACTACTCATCTTTCACTTGTACTGTGGCGGCTAGTGTGTTGCTGTGATGTTGGCATCTATATCATTGGTATTTTGAATACTAGCAGGTTTCAGCAGAGCTTCCAGTGTAAGAACAGATTAGGAAGAGGAAAGGCAGACCACTACTGAAAGGTTAGCCATTGAAAATCTCATGAACAGCAGCAGAACACAGTCAGTAATAGTGTCAGAAGAATAAGCCCTCAGGTTGAAAGACACTCAGTGGAGAATAGTTTTCTCCTCAAAGTAGAGTTGATGTGAATGATTTGGATGTAGCAAAGCTTTAGGGACCAACATTTTCTGATGGGGCACAACTCAAAATGAGAAGAAATAGTTGCAAATATTCATTGGTTTGGAATATTTGAAGTATAAACCCAGGAAAATTAGAAGTTGTCCAAAATGAAATGCATAAAGATCTATATCCTAGGTACTAGTGAGCTGAAATGGACAGCATTGGCCATTTTGAGTCAGAGAATCATGCTTTCCTATGTCAGGAATGACAAATTGATGAGGAATGATGTCACATTCATCATCAAAAAGAGCATTTCAAAATCTATCTTGAAGTACAATGCTGCCTATGATAGGATAATATTCATTTGCCTATAAGGAAATCCAGTTAATACCGCTATTCAAATTTGCTCACCAACAACTAAAGCCAATGATGATGAAATTATTCTATCTGCTTCTTCAATTGGAAATTGATCAAGCATGCAATCAAGATGCATTGATAATTGCTGATGTTTGGAAAGTGAAAGTTAAAAACAAGGAGGAAGGACTTGTTTTTGTTGTTGTTAAGTGCCATGGAGACTTTATTGTAGTTGTTGTTAAGTGATTCCAAGTCAGTTCTGTGCCACCATGTATAGGGTTTCCAAGGAGCAACTGGAGGATTTGAACTGCTGAGCTTGTGGTTCACAGTGTAACGCTACTCTTCAGTGCCACACCAGCACAACTGAGACTAGAAGTTGAAAACTATGACTTTGGTGATAGAAACTATGCTGGAGATCACATGATAGAATTTTGTAAGACCAATGACTTATTGATTGCAAATGTCTTTTTTCAACAAAATAAACTGTGATTTTACACATGGACTAAGAGCTCTGAAGGCATAGATGGTTACATTTTGGGCTAATAACAGAAAGACCAGCAGTTCAAGTCCGAAAGGTGCTCCTTAGGAGAAAGATTAGGCTTTCTGCTCTTGTAAAGATTTGTAGTCTCAGAAACATTATGTTGTTGTTAAGTGCCATTGAGTTGGTTCCAATCAATACTGACCCTATATAGGGCCTCCAAGAAGCTGCTGATGAGCTTGAACCACCAACCACATGGTTCAAACTGACTTTGCAGTCCAGCTCATTAACCCACAGAGCCACACCGGGACTCCACACAGGATGGTTATGAGTCAGAACCAATTCAACACACAACCAGCATACACATGGACTTCACCAGATGAAATACACAGGTATCAAATTGATTATATCTGTGGGAAAAGATGACGGAGAAATTCAATCTCATCAGCTAAAGCAAGTCAGAGGCCAACAGTGAAAGACCATAAACTGCTCTATGCAAGTTCAGGTTGAAACTGAAGAAAATTAAATCAAGTCCACCATCTTAATAACAAATTTGATGCATTAGACACTAAGGACACAAGACCAGAAGAGTTGAAGGAGGACATCAAGAATATCATAAATGAATAAAGCAGATCATTTAAAAACCAGGAAAGAAAGGAAGAACCAAAATGGATGTCAGAAGAGACTTTGAAACTTGCTTTTAAACACAGAAAGCTAAAGCAATGGAAGAAATGATGAAAGGAAAGTATCATGGGCTGTCAGAACAAGCAAATCTATGATGGAAGAAATACAACCAAAATGCTCCTAAGAAGCAAAGTTGGTGAGGTTTGGTAACTAGTACTTTGGTCACATTTTCAGAGGAGACCAGACCTAAGAGATAGGCATCATCCTTGGTGAATTGGAGAGTTAGCGAAAACAAGGATGACCCTAATGAAATGCATTGTCACAGTAGCAGCAACCATGGACACAAACATAACAACCATTGTGAGAACCAGGCAGTATTTTGTTCTGCATGAGTTGGGACCAATTAGATGGTGTGTATCAACAGCCTCCACAACTATATGAACCATTCCCTTGAAATAAATCTTGATATACATGCTACACTGATTTTGTTCCTTTAGAGAATCAACTTACAACAAATACCTACTTTTAATAATGATGGACTTTCTAGACAAAAGACTGGTAAAAAATAGATAACTTTAATAACACTGTAAACAAATTAGTCCTAATAGGTCTATTTGGTATATGCCATCCAATAACAGCAAATAAACTTTTTTTCTCAAGTGCTCCTAAATCATTTTCTAGTATACACCACAACAATTCTCAGTAAAATTTAAAAGATAGAAATGACACATTGTCTCTTTTCTGCCTATAATGGAATGAAACTAAAAATCAATAACAGAAGGAAAGCTAAGAAATTCAAAAATATATAGAAATTGAACAATATGTTCTTAAACAATCAATGGGCCAAATAAGATATCAGAAGGCAAATTAGAAAATATCTTGAAGTAAATGAATTAAAAAAAAAGCAACATATCAATAATTGAATGCAGCAAAAGCAATAAATATCTAAATAAAAAAGCAGGAAGATCTAAAATCGATTAACTTAATTCCTCAATACTGAAAAAAAAAAAAAAAAAAAGAAACCCACTTCCACTGAGGAGTCAATTTTGACTCATAGTGACACTCCATAGATTTTCTGAGTCTATAAATCTTTACTGGAGTAAAAAACCTCATCTTTCTCCCTCAGAGCAGTTGGTGGGTTTGAACTGCCAACCTTGCAGTTGGAAGGCCAATGCTTACCGTACAGTGTCACCAGGGCTTCTAACTTTATACCTCATGGAATCAGGGGGGGAAAAAAGGACAGCATAAAGCCAAAGCTAACAGAAGAAAGGGCATTCAAAAGAAAAGAAAACAACACAAAACCAAAAATCTGGAGTGGAGGTATAATGGTGGTTATGTGCTTTGGAGTCAGCTCTGACTCATACGACCCTGTATAAGATTTTCAAAGCTGTAAATCTTACCAGAACAGAAAGACTAATCTTTTGCTTTCAAAACAGCTGGTAGTTTTGAACTGCTGACCTTGAGCATAACTTGTAACCACTATACTACAAGAGCTCTTTGTTGGTACAATAGAACAACAGAAATCAACAAAGTCAAAAGTGTATTCTTTGAAAAGATCAACAAAATTCAAACTTTTAAATAGATGGATGTAAGAAGAAAAAAGAGAAGACTCAAATGAACAAAATCAGAAGTGAAACTGGAGTCATTACTACAAATTTTACAAACATATTAATAATTAAAAGGGAATAAATAGAACGAGTGCCAGTAAATTGGATAGCTTATGTGAAATGGACAAATTCCTGGAAACACACAAATTACCAAACCTGTCTCAAAAGCAAAAAAATAAAGAGTTTGTTCATGAGACAGAATCTGAATAGACCATAGCAACTAAGGATATTGAATCACTAATCAAAACTTTTCCAACAAACAAAAGCCAAGGAATAGGCAGGGGGTAAAAATAGAAGAGGGAATACTTCCTAACTCATTCTATGATGTCAGCATCACCCTGATACTAAAGTCAGACAAAAACAGTGCAAAACAAACAAACAAGGCCTGGCAGTCCAATATACTTCATGTATTAATACAGATGCAAAAACTCTCTAAACAATAATTTGTTGTTGTTATTAGTGTCCTTAGTTTAGAGTTTTACCTTCAGCACCACTGGTTTTTGATTATATATTACTTCTCGAAATAATTGAACATTAACCAATTCTTTTTGTTCTAGTATCTCTTTGTATTGCTTCCATTGTCCATACAATCCTTCAATAATGCAACCTGAGGATTCAGCTTGAGAAATGCTTCAGATCTTTCAGCTTGACAAATGCTGAGTATTTTCTTCCCTTTTGGTTTTCTAACTCTTGATCTTTGCACATGTCATTATAATGCTTGACTTTGTCTTCTTGAGGTGCTCTTCAAAATTTTCTGTTCAGCTCTTTTACTTCATCTTTCCTTCCAGTTGCGTTAGCTTCTATGTTCAAGAGCAAATTTCAGAGTCTCTTCTGACATCCCCTTTGGTCTTTTCATTTTTTTCCTATCTCTTTAAACGACGATTTTGCTTTCTTCATGTATGATGTCGTCTCAAATCTGGTCTTCCCTCATTAGTGTCTAATGCATCAAATTGATTGTTAGATGGTCTCTAAATTCAGATAGGACATGTTGTTGCTGTTGTTGTGGTTGTCAAGTGCTATCCAGTTGAAACCGACTCATAGCGACCCCATACACAGCAGAACGAAACAATGTTCAATCCTGGGCCAACCTCACTACAGCTGCCACACTTGAGTCCATCAATGATGCCACCTAGCTGATCCTTCTCCTTTGGGGTCTTCCTCTTTTTCTCCGACCCTCCATCTTACCAAGCATGATATCCTTCTCCAGTAACTGTTCCCTCCTGACAATATGTCCAAAGTATAAGAGACGAAGTTTAGCCATCCTGGCCTCCAAGGAGCACTCTGGCTGTTCTTCCAAAACAGATCTATTGGTTCTTTTGGCAGTCCATGGCACTTTTAGTATTCTCCTCCAACACCACAATTCAAAGGCATCAATTCTTCTACGATCTTCCTTATTCACTGTCCAGCTTTTGCATCCATATGAGGTTATTGAAAATACCATGGCTTGGGTCAGGCACACCTTAGTCCTCAAGCTGACATCTTTGCTCTTCAACACTTTAAAAAGTTCCTGTGCAGCAGACTTGCCTAATGCAATATGTTGTCTGATCTCTTAACTGCTGCTTCCACGAATGTTGTTAGTTGATCCAAGAAGAATGAAGTCCTTGACAACTTCAATCTTTTCTCCGTTGATAAGAATGTTGTTTATTGGTTCAGTTGTTAGGTGCTGTCAAGTTGGTTCCAACTCACAGTGACTTTGTATAAGATTTCTGAGGATGCACATCTTTACAGAAACATTTTGGCTCTTTTTCTTTTTTTCCAGCTTCAGAATGGACTTTCTTACGAAAAATTGATGGTCTGCTCCACAGTGGGCCTTGGTTTGGCTGGTGATTGTGAACGTCTCCATCATCTCTTCTCACAGATATAGTCAATTTGATTCCTGTGTATTCCTTCTGTTAGGGTACAAATGTATAGTCACCATTTATGTTGTTGAAAAAAGTCTGCAATGACTAAGTCATTGGTCTGGCAAAATTCTGTCATGTAATTTCAAAGCATTGTTTCTATCACCATGTTTTTTGAGGCCATATTTTCCAATTACCAATCCTTCCTCTTTGTATCCAGCTTTTGCATTCCAATCACCAGCAATTGACTATGTATCATGATTGTGTGTTTGATCAGTTTTAGACTGATGAAGTTGACAGAATTCTTCAATTTCATCATCACTGGCTTCAGTAGCTAGTGCATAAATTTTAATAATAGTAAGTGTATGGGTATTATCCTATTACGGATACCATTGTATTTCAAGATATATCATGGAGTGTGTTTTTAAAATATGAATATGACACCACTTCTGTTCAGTTTGCCATTCCAAGCATAATAAACCAAATGATTGTCTGATTCAAAATGGCTAACTCTTATTTCAGCTCCCTGATGGCTAGGATATTGATCTTTCTATCTTCCATTTAATATTTGAAAACTTTCATTTTTCTAGATTCATACTTCGTATGTTCTATGTTCTAATTTCCAATGGATGTTTGCAGTTGTTGCTTCTTATTTAAAAGTGTGCCCATCAGCAAATGAAGGTCCCTAAGACTTTACTTCATCCACAATGTTAAGGGTCATCTCTACTTTGAGGATGCAGCCTTTCCCCAGGCATACTTTGAATGCCTTCCAACTTGAGGGCTTCATATTCTAGCACTATATCCAATGATGTTCTGCTCTTATACATAAGGTTTTCATTGGATAACCATTCAGAAGTGACCAGCCTCTCCTTCTTCCTAGTTTGTCTTAGTCTGGAAGCTCTTCTGAAACCTGTCTACCATGCATGACCATATTGGCATATAAAATACTAATGGCATAGTTTCCAGCATCACAGCAACACACAAACCATCACAATATGACAAACTGACAGAAAATGCCACCACAGTATAACTAATCAACAGATGAGTTATAGAGGCTAGTAAGTTCCAAATCAATGGGTCAGAAGTCAGGCTAGAAGCTTCCCTCACTCATGTGGTTGTAGGGACTGGGGAACCCAAAATCAGCACATCAGATAGCAGGTAAGCTGCTGGTTAATGGAGTTTCAGAAGCTCATGAATTCTCCAATCTACAGGTCAGGTGACAGGCTGCTGGCTGACATCCTAAGAACCAGAGGTCAGATGATGGCAAGATACAGAATGGAGAGATACTGAGCTTTGCAAGAATAACTATATACAGATCATACACCTAGGGAAAATCCCTTTTGAACTAATGAACTGCTCACACCAGAACACAAAATGCGGATGATTACATAATACCTGCTAAACCTAAATAATGGCCTAGTCACTTTTCTATAAATTATGTTAGTGAAAAGTACTTGAGCTTTCCTTCCTTGAAAGATGGCAGCATTATAAAGTATCTGGCTTTTGCAGGTTTTACTGTAGGTGTCAAATTTGTTGTTATTGTTGTTTAATCCTCCTTGTCAATCTCCACTTTTTAAACTTCAGAGTTTAATCTATTTACATTTAAAGTAATTAATAATGAGGAAGAATTTTCTTCTGCTATGTAGCTATTTTTCTCTGCATGTCATATGTAGTTTTCTTTTGTTCAGCAATTCCTTAATTTTTCTGTTGGTGTTTTTGCAATATACCACTCTGAGTCATTATTTTCTGTTTATTTCTTCATTATTTTCTTAATGGTTACATTGAGATTAAGGATCCCTGGTAGCATTGTGGATTATGAGCTGGGCTGCTAACTGCAAGGTCAGCAGTTCAAATCTATCAGGCTCTCTGTGGGAGAAAAATGAAGCTATCTGCTTGCATTAAGATTTACTTTTGAAAACCCTATACAGGGTTGCTATGAGTTAGAACTGACTTGATGGCACATAGTCACAACCACCACTTTGGGATTGCAACTAACATCTTAAATTTATGACAACCTAGTTTAATAATACCAATATACAAAGGGGCTTCTAATAATTGATGGAAAAATTCTGCTATCTTTGAATTCCATTTTCAAGACCTTTTTGAAACCTCCTCATGATTTCAATCCTATAAACTCCATTCTTATGCCTTTCCTTTCTTCCCTCTTTATATTGTTATTGTCATAGATTATATCTTCATGCATTGTGTGCACATAGCTGTTGTGTGCCATTCACTCATTTCCTACTCTGGGCAACCCTGTATAGGATTTCTAAGACTGGCTGGTGGGTTTGAACTGCCGACCTTGCAGTACTTATCTTACAGTGCCACACCATGACTCTATGTGCACATTAGCAGATACTTATAATTATTATTTTATGTATTTGCATTTTAGATCACATAAAAATTTTTAAAAAAGTGATAAACCAAAAATACAATAATGCTGCTTTTATACTTATATAGCTACCAGTCGACAACTCATCTGTCAGTTTGTCACACTGTGGTGGTTTATGAATTGCTGTGATTTTGGAAGCTATGCCGCCGGTATTTTAAATACCGGCAGGGTCACCCACAGTGGACAGGTTTCAGATGAGCTTCCAGATGAAGACAGACTAGGAAGAAGGACTACTACCGAATATTTGGTCACTGAAAATCTTATGAGTAACACTGTCAGATATAGTGCCAGAAAATGAGGCCCTCAGGTTGGAAGGCACTCAAAATGCGACTGTGGAAGAGCTGCCTCCTCAAAGTAGAGTTAACATGAATGGAGTAAAGCCCGTGGGAGTAAAGGCCTTGGGACCTTCATTTGCTGATGCGGCTCAACCTAAAATGAAGCAAAACAGCTGTAAACCATCCATTAATAATGAGAACAAAGAATGTATGAAGTATGAATCTAAGAAAATTAGAAATTGTAAAAAATGAAATGAAACGTCTAAATATCGATATCCTAGGCATTAGTGAACCGAAATGAGCTGGTATTGGCCATTTTGAATCTGACAATCACATGGTTTACTATGCTTGGAATGACAAATTGAAGAGAAATGGGGTCTAAGTCATTATCAAAAAGAACATTTCAAGATCTATCAAGAGGTACAATGTATGTGAGAGGATGATAGCCTAGTGGTTACGAATCAGGCTGCTAACCTCAAGGTCAGCAGTTTGAAACTATCAGTCTTTCCGTGGGAGAAAGATGAGGCTTTCTGCTCTGGTAAAGATTTACAGACTCGAAAACCCTGTACAGGGTTGCTTTGAGTTGAACATAACCACCACAGGGAAGATCAGTTAATATCACTATTATTCAAATTTATACACCAACCACTAAAGCCACTTAGGACTATATTTAAAAATTCTACCAACTTCTTAAATATGCAATTGATCAAATATGCAGTCAATATGTATTGATCATTACTGGCGTTTAGAATGCAAAGACTGGAAACAAAGAGGAGTAGTTGGAAAATATGGCCTTGGTGATAGAAATAATGCTGGAGATCGCATGATAGAATTCTGCAAAACCAATGATTTAAAATATCTTTTATAGACCCCATAAGAGATGACTATACACAAGGACCTCACCAGATGGAATACACAGAAATCAAATTGACTACATCTGTGGAAAGAGAGGGTGGAAAAGTGCCATATCATCAGAAAAACAAGGCCAGGGGCAGATTGTGGAACAGACAATCAGTTGCTTGTATGTAAATTCAGACTGAAGTTGAAGAAAATGAAAACAAATCCACAAGAGCCAAAATATGACTTTGGATATATCCCACCTGAATTTAGAGATCATCTGAAGAACAGGTTTGATACATTAGACACTTAAGACCTAAGAACAGAAGGGTTGTGGGAAGACATCAAGAACATCATACAGGAAGAAAGCAAAATGCCATTAGGAAGACAAGAAAGAAGGAAATGATCAAATGGATGTCAGACGAGACTCTGAAACTTGCTCTTCAGCATAGAGATGCTAAAGCAAATGGAAAACATGAGGAGGTCTGAGAGGTGAACAGAAGATTTCAAAGATCAGCTCGAGAAGACAAAGTCAAATATTATAACAAATGTGCAAAAATCTGGAATTAGAAAACCAAAGGGAAGAACAAGCTTAGCATTCCTCAAGCTGAGGGAACTAAAGAAAAATTTAAGTCTCAGCTTTTGTTATTGAAGGATTCTCTGGGCAAATTATTGAATGATGCAGAAAGCATCAAAAGAAGATGGAAGACATACACAGAGTCATGGTACCAAATGGAAATGGTTGATGTTCAGATGTTTCAAGAGGTAGCATATGATCAAGAGCCAATGATACTGAAGGAAGAAGTCCAAGGTGTATTGAGGAATTGGCAAAGAACAAGGCACCATGAATTAATGGAATAAAAATTGAAAACTTTCAAGAGAGTGAGGTGGCACTGGAAGCACTCACTCATTTATGCCAAGAAGTTTGTAAGACAACTATCTGGTCAACTGATTGGAAGAGATCTGTATTAGTGCCCATTCCAAAGAGAGGTGACCCAATGGAATGTGGAAATTATCAGACAATATCTTTGATATCCCATGAGAGTAAAGGTATGCTCAAGGTAATAAAGAAATGGCTGCAGCCATACATTGACAGAGAACTTCCAGAGGTTCAGGTTGGATTCAGAAGAGGACATGGAATGAGAGATATCATTGCTGATATCTGATAGGGAGAATACTAGATGTATACCTCTACTTTGTCGACTATGCAAAGGCTTTCAATTATGTGGATCATGACAAGCTATGGACAACATTGCGAAGTTTGAGTATTCCAGAGCACTTAATTGTGCTCATGAGGAACTTGTACATGAACCAAGAAGCAATTATTTGAACAAAGCATAAGAACACTGAATGGTTAAAAATTCAGAAAGATGTACAACAGGGTTGTATTCTTTTACCATACTTATTCAACCTGTACAATGAGCAATTAATCCGAGAAACTGGCTTATATGGAGAAAAATGTGGCATCAGGATTGGAGGAAGGCTCATTAACAGCCTGCAATATGCAGATGATACAACCTTGCTTGCGGAAAGTGAATAGGACTTAATATACCGATGAAGATCAAAGAACACAGTCTTCGGTATGGATTGCATCTCAATGTAAAGAAAACAACAATCCTCACCACTAGACCAAGAAACAACATTCTTGAAGTTGTCAAAGACTTCATTCTTCTTGGATCAACTATCAACACTCATGGAAGCAGCAGTCAAGAAATCAAAAATGCATTGTATTAGGCAGATGTGCTGCAAAAGGCCTTTTTAAAGTGTTAAAGATTAAGGTGTGCCTGACCCAAATCATGATATTTTCAGTAACCTCATATGCCTGCAACAGTTGGGCAGTGAATAAGGAAGATCATAGAAGAATTGATGCTTTTGAGTTATGGTGTTGGAGAAGAATATTGAAAGTGCCATGGGATGCCAAAAGAGCAAACAGATCTTTGTTGGAAGAAGTACAGCCAGAGTGCTCCTTGGAGACCAGAATGGCCAAACTTTGTCTCTAATACTTTACATATTGTCAGGAGGGACCAGTTCCTATAGAAAGATATCATGTTTGGTAGGGTTGATGGTGAGAAAAAGAGGAAGACCCTCAGCAAGATGTATTGGCAAAGTGACAGCATCAATGACAACAATTGTGAGTTTGTCCCAGGACCAGGTAGTGTTTCATTCTGTTGTGTATAAGGTCGCTATGAGTTGGTGCTGACTTGATGACACCTATCAACAAGCTACCTTTAATATCATTCTTTATTTTACTTGTGGCTTTCAGTTATTTTCTAGTGTAACTGTTAGTGTTCATGTTAACTTGAAGGACTGCCTTTAGCATTTCTTGTTGGAGATGTCTACTGATAATGAATTCCCTCACCTTTTAACTTGTTGTTGTTAAGTGCCGTCGAGTTGATTCCGAAAACAAAATTCCTCACCACTGTATGAATAAACAACATTCTTATCAATGGAGAAAAGATTGAAGCTATCAAGGACTTCATTTTTCTTGGATCAACTATCAACACTCACTGAAACAGCAGTCAAGAAATCAAATGACGTATTGCATTAGGCAAATCTGCTGCACAACCTTTTTAAAGTGTTGAAGAGCGAAGATGTCAGCTTGAGGACTAAGGTGCTCCTGACCCAAGCCATGCTATTTTCAACAACTTCATATGCATGTGAAAGGTAGACAGAGAATAAGGAAGACTGTAGAAGAATTGATGCTTTTGAGTTATGGTGTTGGAGAAGAATATTAAAAGTGCCATGGGCTGCCAAAAGAACCAATAGATCCATTTTGGAAGAAGTGCATCCAGAGTGCTCCTTGGAGACCAGAATGGCCAAACTTTGTCTCTCATACTTTGGACATATTGTCAGGAGGGACCAGTCACTGGAGAAGGATATCATGTTTGATAAGGTGGAGGGTCAGAAAAAAAGAGGAAGACCTCCAGTGAGATGGATTGTCTAAGTGGCAGCATCGATGGATTCAAGCGTGGCAACAGTAGTGAGGTTGGCCCAGGATCGGGCTGTGTTTTGTTCTGCTGTGCATAAGGTCGCTATGGGTTGGTACCGACTCGATGGCACCTAACAACAACAATAACATCATCTATTGAGTGAGTGTATAAGTGTTTCTTATTCTAATGAAACATATTCCTTTTCATTTTGGCTAATATTTCTTTAGCTATTTTGATGCTATTGTATTGTATGTGTACAGATTTGGGCTATTATACATTCCTCATTAATTGATCATAGTTCATTTTTGAATGTACATTTTTATCTCTAGAAATAGTTATTTCTTTTTAATGTACTTTATCTCATATCGATGCAGTTCCATGAACTTTCTTCTACTTAATATTTTCATGGATTATATTTTTCTATCCTTTTAGTTTTAGATTTTCCGTGTACTTATAATTCAGATGTCTCATTTGAAAGTAATATATTTTTTTATTTAATGAAAGGTGCCAATTATCATTTAGTACTTGGGCTGTTAATTTAATTTTTAAATAATCAATTCAAATGGATACAATTAAAAATACATTTGAGTTTATGTCTCCCATATTACTATTTGTTGGCAAATTCTGGTCTTTTTGTTTTACTTCTTTGATATTTATTTTGAATTTTTTAATTTCATTTATTGTATTTTAGTTGTTTTCCTAGATATTATGATTTACATCCTTACCTATTTCAGTTTATTACTAATGATAATTTTATAACTTCTCTAAAAAGTCAGTCTTAGAGTATTTTAACTTCATTTGACAGTTTCTTCTTTTCAAGTATTATTATAATTCATCAATTCATATATGTTTTAAGATAAGTCACAATTACTCTTCCGTACAGTAAATATTTAATTTATTCACATATTTATTTTTTTCACTGTTATTTCTTACTGCATTTAAAAAATCTTTTTATTATGATTATAGTGCAGATTTACAGAGAAGATCATCAGTTTTGCATTCAACAAATCATATGCTTTGTTTCATTTCAATGATTACAATTCCCTCCATGCAACAGCAATTACCCCACTTCTTCCCTGTGGTTTGTTTCCATTCCATCCTCCTTTCCATCCCTTCTTAACTTTGTCCATCTTTAAGTGCTGCCCTTTTGATCATGGATGATACTAATGTTGGTGCTCTTCTGTATACCTACATACTGCTTCGCTGAAAATTTGGCCACAAGGGTGTGTTCTATTCCTGACCTGAAGGGTGGTCAAAGGCCATAGTCTTGGGTTCTTTCAGTGTCTTTCTGAATAATAAGCCTAATCTTTTTCTTTTTAATAATTTTGAGTTTTGGTCTACGTTTTCTGCCACTCTATCTGGAACCTTCTAATGTGATTCCTTCCAGTAGTAGTAGCCAGGCACCCTCTAGTTCTTCTGGTCTCAGAGTCATGAAGACTGATGTTAACTTGCGCCATTGGTCCAACAGACAAGTTGATTCCAAGCATCCTTAATTTTCCTCACTCTCCTTTGTTCTGCACATGAAGAAACCAATAGTTGCTCCATAGCTGGCCTCTCATAATTTTTAAGATACCAGTCGCTACTCACCAAGTAATATGTAGAACATTGTCTTTGTGGACTATGTTATGCCAGTTGACCGTGCTGTACCCTGAGACTATGGTCCTAAACCTCCAGGACCAGAAACTCATTACCAATATCAGGCATTTGGAAAATGTCTAAGAAATTTTTATCATTTTGTCTCCTGTATCCTTCACCACATTCAATGATGTGTTTGTAGGAAAGGAAAATACCCATGTACAAATATCCTCTTAAACTTAAATATTTGTAAGTATACCCCTACTCTTCTTCCCATTAATCTTATGTATCTGTCCATGTGTCTACCTTCAAAACTGTGGTTGTAGGATTATGTGTATAATAATATTTACCTATATTCCCTTTACTCCTTGCTTACTTCCCTGTGTCTTCACGTCTTCTTCATTCTTCTGCCAACCTCCCTCTTTTTATATATTGCCTACCTCCCTATCCTGCAAGCTAAATATGTCTACCCTCCAACTAATGAATTACTTTCCCTTCCTTCCCATCCCTGGTAACCATCAAAGAACTTTTCTTTCATTATGAAAACGTTTTCTTTAGTTTTTACAATAGTGGTTCCATCCAATATTTTGTGATTAATTCCACTAAGCATAATGTCTTCCAGGTTCATACATGTTATGAGGAGTTTCAGAGATTCATTGTTATTCTTCATCATTTCATATTATTCCATTGTGTGCATGTACCAATGTGTTTATACATTCTTCCACTGATGGGCATTTAGGCTATCTCTATCTTTTTGCTGTTGTGAGTTATGTTGTGATGAATATCAGTGTGCATATATCTACTCATGTCATGGTTCTTATTTCTTGTGGATATACACCAAGGATGCCTGGGTCATATGGTATTTCTATATCCAACTTTCTGAGGAAGTGCCATACCAATTTCCAAACTGTTGTCTTAATTTTAGAGTTCCACCAGCAATGTCTCAGTCTTTTCACACCTCACCAGCTTTTGTTGTTTCCTGTTTTGTTTTTCAATGTTTATAGTAATGCTGGTGTGAGATGATATTTCATTGTTGTTTTGATTTGCATATAACTAATGGCTAATGTTCATGAAAATTTCTTCATATATTTGTTGACTGCCTGAATGTATTCTTTAATGAAGTATCTGTTCCTGTCTGCCTCCATTTTTGAATTGGGTTGTTTGTCTTTTTCTTGTAGAGGTACAGTAGTTTTGGGGTTTTTATTTTTTGCTACAAAATCATAGAAAACTTTTTTTAAACAAAGATATCAGAAGGTAAGTGAAAAAAATCATAGGAAACTTTATTAAATAAAAATATGAAAAAGTGAACTAATGTTTTTTGACATATTCTCCCTATAGGTCTGTATACTTCTAAAGGTAGTAATGCCATCTCTGACCCTTCCTGTGACAATCTGCACCCTTAGATCTATGGCATGTCAAAAAGGCAGTTTTGGCATCCTTAAGGAACTCAAATTGCATATCTTTTCAGTGTTCTTTGAGTTTTGGGAACATAAACGAAGTAGAAGGGGGTGCAATCAGGACTGTAGGATGGATGGGGTATTTTTCCCAGTGAAATTCTCTTAGAACAGTCCCTGATACCCTCAAAGAATAAGCTCTGTTATGAAAGAAAAAAATTCTTCAGCGCATCTTTGTTGGCCTTTTTCTCGCCAATGCAGTTCTCCATTTTCTTAATAGGCCCCTATGATCATCCTTTGTCCTTCTGGAAAACTTGCCAGTATGGCTCCTTTGGCATCCCAAAAGACAGCCACTATAACCTTCTGAGCTGACTTCTCTGCCTTGAATTGAAGCGGCCCAGCAGATTCCCTTGGAGGGAATAGGTTTTTTTCAAGTTTTTATTGTGAATTATGTGATAGTTTACATGGGAGTACATTAGCTTTACATTCATCCTATTGTATTTTGCTTCATTGCAATGATTACAATCCCCTCTATGCATCATCAAACAACCAAAGGGTACACCCTGTAAGCCTGCCCCCTGGGTGTCAGCACACAGCTCCTCTCTCTCCCTGAGTCCAGAGTCCCCAGCCGTTCCATCTCCCCACATCATCATCTCTGCCATCATTGCCTCTCTGGGTAGGGTCCCGCCCTCTACTCCTCTCCCTTGATGGTCTCAGGGACCTCTGCTCCTGGACTGCAAAATCAACCACTCTCCTTTTGTTAGAAAACATCTACATTTACATTTTCAACCCTCACAGTCAATCCTGATAGCAATTATTCACTATTGTACCACAAGAGTCTTATCCCTATCTCCTTTCATCAGCCCTGTACAGGCATATTGGAAACCAGTCAGTGGAAATTCTACTTTCCCCTGCACACTCTGGAACTAGACTACCTCTTGAAAGTCTGGAAGCCAGTCACTTCTTGCCTTTGTAGTCCCACCCCTTTTGAATAGCCAATGTCTAATTTGCCCGTCTCTGTCAACCATTCGTACCAAGGGAAGGTTGCGCTGATCCTCACTGTAAAGATTTGTTCCCTCTTTTGAGCTACTACATCCATAAGTATAGGTCAAGTTCATCAAATTGTAGCAGATAACACTTTTTTCTCCCTCTTCTTTCTTCTAGTTGAGTTCTGATCATCCAGCCATTGAAACCAGGTCAAGTGGATACTATCTGCAAGTATGGGTGCTCTTGTGCATCTCCCCTCACTTCATATCAGCTGGACACTTGACTCTCTGCTCTAGTATTCTGTGGCCATGCCACTGTCTCTGGGCCCAGGTGTCCCCAGGCCTTGCCATACTGCTGGCCAACCAGCTCTCAATCTAGGTTCACAGGAGTCTATTGAATATGGTCAGACTTAGCTGTTTTTCCTCCACTTTCCCTTTTCAGTGACCAACGTAGCCATCAGCCAGACTACATGCCTGCTCGTGTATTCCCTTGAGTCTTAGTCTTGGAAGGGGGTTTGCCCTGAGCTATCCCCAGGATAGCTCCCTGGGGAACAACTTGCTTGTTCTTGTAGTAGTCAATCAGACTTCCATTGTTGTTTTTGATTTTTTCCTTATAGTCTTTCAAGAAATATCTTCTGTTCTTCTAACCCTTCCAGGCTTGTCTGCTTGTCTTTTCAAGTGGAAATTTCCCACCTCAGAAAATTCTGGATGGAGTTCAGGCTTCTAACTATGACTTTATGCAATGCAAAACTCCTCTAGGGCGCCTCCTTCACTGGACAAGTTCTAACCCCAATTTAGGTATTCCAATCAGTTCTGCTGTGCATAGGGTTGCTATGAGTCGATACCGACTCGATGGCACCTCCTTGGTGAAGTGTCTGTTTATGTCCTGTGCCCATTGTTTAATTGGGTTATTTGTCTTTTTCTTGTAGAGGTGTTGTAGTTTCCTATATAGTTTAGAAATTAATCCCTTGTCCAATGTGTCATTGCAAAAGACTTTTTCATATCCTGTGGGTTCCGTTTTTACTCTTTTGGTGATGTCTTTTGATGCACATAAGTTTTTTAATTTTTAGTATGGCCCAATCATCTATTTTGTCTACTTTTGTTTGTGTAAGTTTCAAAATGTTTGGTAGTCTGTGTATTCCCTGTATTAGAGCTTTCACATTTGTCTGTATTTTTTCATTAATGGCCTTTATAATACTGGGATTCAAATTTAGGTCTTTAATCCATGCTCAATTGGTTTTTGTATAAGGCGTGAGGTAAAGAAGTTATTTCAATCTTTTGCATATCACTTTCCAGTTCTGCCAGCACCATCTGTTGAAGAGACTATCTCTTCCCCATGCAATATACTTAGGCATGTATGTGCATGGCTGTATATGCATGGGTTCATTTTTGGATTCTCTGTTCTGTTCCATTGATCGATGAATCTTTCATCATACCAGTACCAGGCTATTTTGACCACTGTAGCCGTGTAATAAATGTTGAGATCAGGGAATGAGAGATTTCCAACCTTATTCTTCTTCTTAAGCAGTGCTTTTCTTATCCTGTGTCTCTTCCCTTTCCATATAAAGTTTGTAATTGTTTTTTCCAGCTCTTTAAAGAATGCTGTTGGAATCTGTATTGGGGTTGCATTATATATGTAGATTGCTTTGGGCGGTATTGACATTTTCATGATGTTAAGTCTTCCTATCCAGGAGCATGGTATAGTCTTCCACTTTTGTAAGTCTCTTGTGGTTTCTTTGTATAGGTCCTTTATTTCTCTGGTTACATTTATTCCTAGATATTTCATCCTTTGGGTGGCTATTATAAATGGTATTGGTTTCCTAATGTCCTTTTCAGTGCTGTCGTTGTTACTATAGAGAAATCCAATTCATTTTTGTATCTTGATCTTATACCCTGTCACTTTGCTGAAATTTCCAATGAGGTCTAGTGGCTTTTTTACTGTGTCTTTGGGGTTTCCTATGTATAGGATCATATTGTCTGCAAATACAGTTTTATTTCCTCTTGTCAATTTGGATACCTTTAATTTCCGTATCTTGCCACACAGTTCTGGCTAAGACTTCAAAAACAATATTGAATAGGAGTGGTGACAAAGGGCACCCTTGTCTGGTTCCTGTTCGCAGAGAGGAGGCTTTCAGTTTCTCTCCATGGAGAGTAATGTAGGCTGTTGGCTTTGTATATGTGATCTTGATTATGTTGAGGAATTTCCCTTCAATTCCTACTTTGTTGAGTGTTTTTATGAGAAACGGATGTTGGATTTTGTTAAATGCCTTTTCTGCATCAATCGATATGATCATGTGGTTCTTTTATTTTTTCTAATTTATGTGATTGTTTTTCTAATGTTGAACCATCCTTGCATCCCAATATGAATCCCATTTGGTCATGATGTATTTTTTTTTTTTTTTAATTTTTTATTGTGGTACTGGATTCTATTGGCTAGGATTTTGTTGAGAATTTTTGCATCTATGTTCATGAGGGATATTGGTCTATAATTTTCTTTCTTAGTAACATTCTTCCCTGGTTTTGGTATGAGAGTTATGCTTGCTTCATAAAATGTATTAGGAAGTTTTCCATCTTCTTCTATATTCTGGAATAATTTGAGTAGAATTGGTGACAGCTCTTTACTGAATGTTTGGTAGAGCTCACCAGTAAAGCCATCTGGGCCTGGACTTATTTTAGTTGGGAGATTTTTGAATGACCTGATCAACTTCTTCTTTTGTTATGTGTCTGCTTAGGTTTTCTACTTCACTATGTGTAAGATTAAGTAGGTCGTGTTTTTCTAAAAACATATCCATCTCTTATAGGTTTTCAAATTTGTTGGAGTACAACTCTTCATAGTATTCTGTTATTATCCCTTTTTATTTTCTTTCATTCCATTGTGACATCGCCCATGTGCTTTTTAATGTGTGTTATTTGTGTCTTCTCCCTCCTTTCTTTTTTTAGGTTTGCCAAATGTTTGTCAATTTTGTTAGTTCTTTCAAAGAACCAGCTTCTTGTTCTGCTGATTCTTTCTATTGTTTTTCTGTTTTCTATGTCATTTATTTCTGCTCTAATCTTTATTATTTCTTTTCTTTTGGTAACTGTTGGTCTGTTTCTAATTGTTGGAGATGCTGTGTTAATGTGTTAATTTTGGTTTTTTCTTCTTTTTGGATGTGTGTGTTTATTGCAATAAATTGTCCTCTCAGCACTGCTTTCTCCATGTCCCAAAGATTTTGGTATGTTGTGTTTTCATTCTCATTTGTTTGTATGAACTTTGTGAATTTAAGTTTTAATTTTTCTACTACCCAGTCACTTTTCTCCAGGGTGATATTCAGTTTCCATGTATTTGACTTTATTCCTTTGTCTTCCTATTGTTGATTTCTTATTTAATAGCATTGTGGTCTGAGAAGATGCTTTGTAGTATTTTGATATTTGTAAATTTATGGAAACTTGTTTTGTGGCCTAACACATGGTCTATTCTGGAGAATATTCCATGTGCACTGGAAAAGAATGTGTATTGTGCTGTTGTTGGGTTGAATTTTCTGTACACAACTATTAAGTCCAGTTGGTTGATTGTGTTATTTAGTTCTTCTGTGTATTTGTTGAGTTTCTTTCTGGTTGTTCTATCTATATGCGAAAATTGTGTATTAAAATCACCCACTGTTATTGTAGATTCGTCTATTTCTGTCTTCAAATCTATTAGAGTTTGCTTTATATATTTTGGAGTTCTTTCATTGGGAGCATAGATATTTATTATGGTTATGTCATCTTGTTCAATTGACTCTTTAATCATTAGATAGTGTCCGTCTTTATCTATTATGATGGTTTTAGCCTTAAAGTTTATTTTATCCAAGATTAATATTGCCACTACTGCTCATTTTTTATTGCAATTATCTTGGTATATTTTTTATACATCCATTGACTTTTAGTCTGTTTTTTTTCTCTGTGTGTAATGTGTATCTCTTGCAGACAGCATATTGAAGGATCTTATTTTCTTATCCATTCTGTCACTCTCAGTCTCTTAACTGGTGCATTTAATCCATTTGCATTCAGTGTAATTATTGATTGATATTGATTAATTGCTACCATTATGTTCGTTTTTTTGTGGTGCTGTTGGTATTTCTTCCTGTATTACTTCCTGTACTGAGTTCATGTTTTTTGTGTTCTTTCAAGTCAGTTTCCTCATAGTTTTAATGTTTCCATGTTCTTATTACAATTTCATTTTCTTGGTATATTGTGAAGTATTATTTTTCTGGTTTTTACCTTATATCCCATTAATTTTTCCCTCCATTTAATACAGTCTATTTTTTCCTGTAATGTACCGCACCTTCTCACCACCTGGGTCTCTGTTCCTACGTGTTTACTTTCTTTCACATTATAATTGTTTTGATTGTAGACTGACCTCCCAGATCCACTGAATTTGTTCTTAAAGTTTTATTCCATTCTTGCTTCTTCCATTTGTCGATTGAATTCAGGGTGGGGCTGCCACATATGTCAATCTCTGGTTGTTGTCTGTTCTTATTGGTTCTCAGTCCACAGAATTCCCTTTAGGATGTTTTGCAGCACAGGGTTGGCTTTGACAAAAATCCCTTAGCTTCTGTTTATTCTGGAATCTTTTTATTACACCATCATATTTGATTGACAGCTTAGCTGGATAAAGGAGTCTTGGTTGGCAGTTTTTTCTTTCTGGTTTTTGTATATGTCTCCCCATTGCCTTCTTGTCTGTATGGTTTCTGCTGAGAGATCCAAGCTTAATCTGATTTGCTTACCTTTGTATATTACACTTCTCTTTTCCCTAACTGCTTTCAGGATTCTGTCCTTGATTTTGGAGAGCTTGATTATCATATGTCTTTGTGATTTTCTTTTAGGATCTATCTTTCCTAGGGTTAGTGGAGCTTCTTGAATGCTTACATTTTCATTTTTCAGGATGTTAAGGAAATTTTCTTCCAGCAACTCTTCAACTATCTTCTCTGTGGACTTGTGTGATTCTTCCTGTTCTGGAATGCTGATAATTCTTAGATTATTTCTCTTCATGTTATCTATCATGAATCTTAGACCTTTTTTCAGATTTTTTTAATCTTTTTTTTTGCTTGCTCTTCTAGCTTAGTAGTATTGAGAGATTTATCTTCCAGCTCACTCGTTCTGGCTTCTATTTCTTCAATTCTACCTCTTTGCCCTGGAGTCCCTGTGTGGCACTGTAGGCTAATGTGTCAGACTGCAGAGTCCGTTGAACTTCAAGATCAGTGGTTCAACTAATCAGCTGCTCCTTGGAAATCCTATACAAGGTTGCTATAGTTTGGAATCGACTCAACAGCACTTAACAACAACAACCTCTTTGCTCTTTCAGTGTATTGTCCATTTCTGATATTATATTATTAATCATTTGGACCTCTTTCTGTAGGTTTTGAATTGTTTCCAATGCTGTATCTATCTTATTTGGTTGTTCCTGTAGTGCTTTCCTGACTTCTTCCTTATTTTCCTCAACTCCATTACGAAGTGTTTTGATACATTTTATAATCATTTTTCTGAATTTCTTATCTGGCATTTCCAAGGCTTGCCCTCCTTCCAGTATGGAGTGTCGTTCTACCTACAACTCATTTGTCTCAGTCACTTTATCTTGTTTCTGGACATGTGTCCATTCACTCAGGCACCACCTGTATTCACCAGAATGGAGGTACACAGACAGCAAGAGACCAATGAATAGATATAAAAAAAGGAAAGTCCACATGTTTGTGTCTGAGGTTCTGGCAGGGTCAATCCATGGCAGCTCTGATCCTTCCCCTTTTTGGTCTCGCTGCTTGATCTGTTGCTGTTGTTAAGAAACTTCGAGTCAGTTCCAACTCATAACAGCCCTTTATAGGGTTTCCAAGGAGCAGCTGGTGAGTTCAAACTGCTGACCTTGCAGTTCAAACTGACCTTGCAGTCTAGTGCTTATCCAACCAGGACACCTTGTTTTATTTTGGATACTTCTACATCTGGATTGAATTCTGAGTGATGTTGCCATGTATGTCAATATCAGATTGCTGTCTGATGTTGTTTGTTCTCAGTCCAAGAGCCTTCTTTTTTTATTTTTTTTAAAGTTGTCCTGGTTATTACAAATTCCTTAAATTTCTGTTTACCTGTAAATTCTAATTTTGCCATCTAACTAGATGGACAGTTTTTAGAGGCATTTTTTTCCTTTTACAATTTTGTAAATGTGTTTCCATTGTCTTCTTTTCTGCATGGTTTTAAGCTGAGAAATCACAGCTTAATCTTATTGGTTCTTCTTTGTTGGTGACTTTTCATTTTTCCTGTACTGCTCTCAGGATTCTTTCCTTGTCCTTGATATTGGTGATTATGAATATGATATGTCTTGATGCTTTTCTTTTGGGGTCTGTCCTGTTTGGTGGTCATTCAACTTTTTGAATACTTATCTTTTCATCTTTCATGATGATAGGGAAGTTTTCTTCCAACAGCTTTTAGACTATCATTTCTGTGTTTTTATTTGTCTCTTCCTGTTCTAGAATTCTAATCACCCATAAATTATTCCTCTTCATTTTGTCCCACATAAATCTTAGATTTTCTTTGGATATTTCATTCTTTCTGATTATTCTTATAGCTTACTAGTATTGAAAGATTTATCCTCAAATTCACTAATTCTGGCCTCCTTTGATCCAAATCTATTCCTTTGTCCTTTCAATGTATTGTCCGTTTCTGAAATCTTAGTATTGATCTTCTCGATTTCTATTAGTAAGCTTTGTATCATCGCCAATCCTTACCCATTGTTTGTTTGTTTCTTTGTTTTTTTCTCCCAAATTTCTCCTTATTGTCCTCAAACTTTCTGTCATTTATTTTAATAAATATTAATTATTCACTTAATATTATTCACTTGAATTATTTTTCAGGTAGTTCAAATGACTTTTTTTCCTCAAAAATGTTTTATAGCTCTGCTTTTTGTCACTTGTTTGAACCACTTGATTTTTTTGTATAAACAGAAATTGTCTGTTGCTTCTGAGACATTGTTGTATTTTTTTTTTAATGATGATTTTATGTTAATGTATTCTTAGTCATTCACCAGCTGCCTTATGCTGGGTGAAATTAAGGGATGAAGATATGTGCACAGTTTTTTATATGTCGTTTGTGCTGCTCAGTTCAGGATGAGTTTGGCTGATGTTGATTATTATCATTGGTCAGTTGTATAGCAGCTGGTATTGGCCCTTCCCTGGTTGGATAGACTATAGAAGATTGTAGTTTATTTCATGGGATGGCTTTTGTCCCCTGTCTGATTGGACAAGAAGAGAAAGCATCTGCACACAAGAGGAAAGGAAAGCAAATAAACCAACAAGCAGGCAAACAACAGCAAAAAACAAAACAAAACAGAAAAAACACAAAAAACAAAACAGAAAATAGTCAAGGAAAAGCAAAAAACAGTCATCAACTAGAATACGGAACTGAAAATCAGAAAGAGAAAAGAGGGAGAGGAAAAACAAAGTTAAATAACCTTGAAGAAGGAAAAATAAGAGAGGAAATTAAAAGAAAGGGAAATAACTAAACAAAATTAGGACAATGGATGAATAAAAGAGAAGGAGATCAGAGAGTAGTGAAGAAAAGCCAAGAGATAGAAAGAAGAAAAGTAAGGAGGCAGTAGTAGTTTAGAAACAAAAGCAGAAAAAAAAAAAAAAAAGAAGAAGAAGAAAAATGAAAGCAGAGGTAGGCTAAAATGCAAGGGTAGATAGAAGAGGTTTGTAAAGCTCTTTATCAAAATAAGGTAGTATTTTAATACCTAAGTCATTTAGATGGAAAAACAAATAAATAAACAATGAGAGGAAAAGTGCAAGGCAGGTGATAAAACCAGAGAAGAAAATTTTGAGTTGTCCTGCCAGCCACGGACCTCACATAGTGGACAGGCAAGTGATGAGACAGTGGCTCTCTGGCCCTAGATGGAGTTCCTGTAGAGCTACGAGTTGTTTGTTCTGGGCACCCGATCTGGAATCAGACTGTGCAGACTCCAAAGAAGCTGGGGAATCAGGGTATTTCTGTCCCAGGATGTAGTCAAGGGTGAGAGGTCCCACTAGACCAGGGCAGACCAGAAGCAGCTCTGCAGATCTGGAGCAGATCACATCTAATTCCAGGTATGAATGTTGGTGCTGCTAATTTCTGACCCACTTTGATGTGGCTCAGACTGCCAGGAGAGCAAGAACTTTGTTGAGCATGTAAGTGGGTGGGGGCTGGCCAGAATCTGGTCACCAGGGTAATGTGGGGTGTAAGAAAAAAATTTGCACCTCTATCTCTGCCAATAAGTGGTATGCCTCTTTGTCATCAAGCACCCTCTTGCTTTCACAGTCACCCACGGAAGTTCAAGATGGTCATGCTGTGCTGCCGTGCCGACTGGTACAGATCACCTGTTTCCCTTTTTTTTTTGTTTGTTTCCCCAGATGTCTGTTCAGCTGCTTCTCCTAGTGAGGGCTAGTCCAAGGCTGGTCAGGCCTGGCTCTACAGATTTGGAGCAGAGTTCATCTGAATCCAGATGCTGGGGTTGATGTGGATAGCTTTTGATTCATTTTGATTCTACTCACAACTGTGCCACTCACCTTTCTGTGACTCTGACTACCTGGAGAGCTGGAGCTTCACTGGGGATATATGTGGGCTGGGGTTGACCACACCTCTGATCAATAGAGGAGTGTGGGGAACAAGAAAATATTACCTCTTCATATCCTCAAATCACCGGTATGTTTCTGCAATGCTAACATGCTGTCCTGTTTCTGTAGTCACTCACAGACGTTTAAGATGGCCACACTGCATCTTGTAGGGTGGCACAAGTCACCAGTCTATCTTCTTTTTTTTTTGTCACATCTGTTCATCTTTAGCTCCCAGTAAGCATTCAGTCCACTGCTCTACCCCTTCATGTGAAGCTCAGGGTTGCAGGACTATCAGCATCTCATCTCTTTCATTTGGTTTTCAGTATCTTTGTTGTAAAGGGTCTGTAGAAACTTACTACCTAGCCTACCATCTTACTACCACTTCAGTTCTATTAGTGATAAAATTTCTCAATTTTGGGCTTATTTTGTCCTACATTAAAAAAAAAAAAAAAAACTTTAGATGTTATTGTTGTTAGGTACCACTGAGTCCATTTTCATTTATAGTGACCCTGTGTGGCAGACTAGAATTGCCCCATTGGTTTTTCCAGATTGTAATTGTTACTGCTAGGGTTTTCCCCTGTGAAGTTGCTGGGTGGGTTTGAACTTCCAACCTTTCAGTTAGCAGCTGAACACTTTACTGTTATACCACCAAGACTTCTTCTACTAATAGGGTAAAAACTTGACTTGGGACACTTAAAAAGAATCAAGTTTGGATTAAGTACCAGATGAAATTTGTTGTAGCACCAATTCTGACAAATATATGATTTTTAAAGAATACTTGGCAGTACTATTTTTTATACAGTCAACAAGGAGAGAACTACTGTGTTAGGCTGTCAACAATGTTTGTAGTAGACTGAGGAGCCTGAGTTTTGGGGAAGGGTTGCAGAAGGCAAATTCCTCAATTCTGGGATATTTGCAGTCAGAAAGTTGCAAGTGATTAAGTAGAAGAAGCTGGTGAAAAAACTGTTGATGTAACCAACCATAAATTTTAATTTGGTGGTGAAAGAAATCCTAAACAGATTATTAAATGTGTCAAGTATGATTACAAACAGCTGACAAAGGGTTGTAAAACTCTATATCAAAATAAAGGAATATTTTCATACCTAAGTCATTTAGATGGAAAATATGGTAGAGCTAGGAAGATCTCTGACCCCTTTCTGGCTAAGCTTACTTCCGCCTAAGGCCAAAACAGTTTCTAGATGGAAGCTGGAGTCTAATTTATAAAGAGAATGTGCAGCTTCTTAGCCTCTTTCACCTGTATATATACCAACCAGTCTTCTATTATTCATACTTAGAGACCCAGTGAATATCACCTTGGATTTTATACTCTAACTTAAGGCATGGTTTCAGCTAAATATAAATAATAGAGAAAAGGAAGATATTTGAGATTAAATTTTATGAAATTTGTTTGACTTCCTTTAAATTTGTACCACAAGATCAGAATTTTAGTATTTTGGTCTTGGGTAAAGCTAATTTCATTCACACCTTTAATTTTTATTCACTTCATAGATGAAACAAAGGTATAGAAGAGATAAGACTGAAGTCATCTTATAAATTAAAAGCAGAGCTAAACTCAGAAAACTCAGGTTTCCTGATATGTCTCGCTACACAATTGGTGTTAAGTGCTGTTGAGTAGTTCTGACTCATATCAACCCTGTATACAGTTTCCGAGGAGTTGCTGGTAGGTTTGCACTACCAACCTTGCAGTTACTAGGTCAGTGCTTATCCTATAGTGCCAAACCAGGACTCCCTCACTATACTATGTCGTTGTGAAGTGCTGTTGAATAGGTTCCAACTCATAGCGGTCAACTTCCTAAGTGCAGTTGGTGAATTTGAACCTCTGACCTTGTGGTTCTCAGTCCAGTGCTTACCTTACAGTGCCACACCTAAGTCTTCACTATACTATTGTTATTAAGTGTTATTTTTATTGTTATTGTTACTAAGTGCTGTTGTTATATTAAGTGCCATCTAGTCAACTCCAATTCATACCAACCCTTTGTAGGTTTTCCGAGGAGCGGCTGGTGACTTTGAACCACCGACATTGTGGTCTAGTACATTCTCTCACAGCACCACCTAAGAAAATTCATAGTAGCTTAATCTATTACTTAGAATATTGCACCCCTTACCCAGACTACTTTGTGTCAGCAATTTTTTTAATGTGGAAGAATAAATTATTACAATCTTTTTTCTCCATGGAATATCAGATTTCTGAAAAGAACTGACTCAAAGTAGTTTTGTAACCAAATTTAATATAAAAGCAATGAATGCATGTAAATAAAGTGTAAAGCCAAACTTTAGAAAGGAGCTACAAAGATTACAATGTAACATGGTACTATTTTTAAGATTAAACACAGATCCAGCATTCTGTTCTTTTGCAGTAGATTAGGCACAAGCAGCTCTGACTTCAAACAGTTTGCCCCAGCTGTAAATCTACATCTGGACAAGCAACAGACAAAGCAAGGTATGCATCAATTCTGTATATATATTTTTGTCAATGTGTGTTGAAACATGCTTACTCCACCCCCATCTTGTTCGACTTCAGTGTCTGAAGGAAATGAAGCCACAATGAGAACAAAGAGGACTGTAACCTTTTCCCGTCTTTCTCAGTATCTTCTTCACACAGAGCTACTCCTCCTTAGGTCTGCTCTAGTGTGACACCCTTGTTTGCTTGAGGGAAGAATGATGTACAGGAACTGCAATTGCAGACAAGTGACATCTAGCAGTCACAATCCACTGTAAATAGCAGATCTGTGTGAAACTCAAGCCAACACAATGGCATTATCACTGGAAGAATTTGTCCACTCGCTTGACCTCAGGACCCTCCCCAGGGTCCTTGAAATCCAGTCAGGTATCTATTTTGAAGGTAAGCATGCTGCTACTCCTTAGCTAACTAGAAAGTGCTTATAAAATATATAATCTTAGGAACGGAAACAGGACATTTTAATGAAGAATATGTTAATTCCGTTAAAAGAAAGATAATCATAAAACAAAAAGTAACTGATGAATGGTGAAGATCCAATAGTATCAGAGAAAGGAGACACTAGATAGGACTCCTAGGTGGACAAGGATTAGGAAATGAGTAAAGATTCTTGAGATTGTTGTAGGCCTTCCATGGCTCGAAATCAATGGTGAGTTATTTCTACGTTTTCTTTGAAATTGGCTGCAATTGAGTGAAGAGGTTTTTTTTTTTTTTTAAATATTATCCATTTCTGTGTTTCTAAATTATAAAAAATCAAATTTAGTTTTTTATAAACAGGAAGCAACAATCAATAGCAATGTTTGGAATGAAAAACCCTTTACCGCTTCTGAATGTTACTTATATCAGCACTTCTCTTGCTCATGCTGTTGTGACCTAACTTCTAATTCCATTAAATAATGACAATTTTGATTCAGAGGTACAAAATTCATGTTTATTATTTATGGGATAATTTTTTTAAATCTATGCTGAAAAGTCAGAATTTAATTTAGATTTTTAGATAATAAAGGCTTGAATTTTGGTATAATTTACTATGTTAACTCATGTAAATGAGCACTAAAGCCTCCAATGTATACCTAAAGTCTTCCAGCAGTTTGTTTGAATATATGCACAACAAAGAGTCATTTTATGCAAATGTATGTCTTTGGTCAAAAAGGAGCAGGATTGAGATGACAGTAGATTCCTGTCATGACAAACTTCTGGGAAAATAAAGAAGACAGGCTATCTTTACTATTCAAGGACAAAAAATGGAGTATGTATTTTATTATGCTATAAAAGAAAGCTTGACAGATGTCAGATCCAGTTCATGTATATACATACATACATACATATATACGTACAATTAGAAGTGAGAAATTGGTACAGACTATTGTTAGCTTACAATAGGGTTTTGTTTAATTCCCCAGTGAATTGATTGATTGGAATTAGATCATGTTTTGCCATGAGTACAATATTATGAAATGCCTATGTGTTTCTAAATAAATAATTTTAAAGATCAGGTGTCATGCAACAATTTTGACTCTTAGCAATTCCATGTGTGTCAGAGTAGAACTGTGTTCCATAGGGTTTTCAAGAGCTGATGTTTTGAAAGTTGGTCATCAGACCTTTGTTCCATGATACTCCTGTGTGGACTCAAACCTCTAGCCCTTCAGCTAGCAGCCAAGTGCATTAACCATTTGAATTACACAGTGGTTCCCTGTGTTCCTAAACTGTTCCTACTAATTGTTTGCCACATGGTTTGTGACTTTGAGTCTTTGCATAAAATGTTCCTCTTTATGTATAGGTTACAAAGATATTCTCTTAAGTGATTGTATATCAGCTTTATGGTTCTATGGTTTACATTTAGTTTTTAATACATTTGGAGGACACTTTGTCATGAAGTGTACAGGGAGCCAGTTTTAGTTTTCTCCATATAATAGACCTGATCTTCCAGTACCACCTTTTCCCCATGTTATGTTGTTATTTTTAAAGTATATTACATGGTCGTATTTCTATTGGTTCATCTCTGAAATACGGCTTCTATTACATTAGTCTTTGTTTTTTCTGTAATTGTTATAAATTCACTATTTCTATAACCATGCTCTAGAAAAGAAAATGCTGACATAGTCAATGTAAAAACCAATTGTTTTGTTTTTGCTTTTCTTTTTTGAAGTTAACTTACCTACCTTTTCATAGACCTTTAAAATAAGTTTGAAAATTATCTATTTATTCCTTCAGAAATGCAACTGGAATTTGCATTGAAATCTATAAATTTTACAGGCTAATTTGAGAAGAATTGACATCTCTATATAAAGTTTAAAAAAATAAAATAGTACATCTCTTTATGGATCCAAATGATCTTTTATCTTGGTGTGGTGCTGTTGGATAAGCCCTAAGACCTCAGGTCAGTTTGAATTGCAAGGTTGGCAGTTCAGACTCACCAGCTACTCTTCATAAACCCCATACAGGGTCACTATGAGTTAGAATTGACTCGACAGTACTTAACAACCACAGCGATGTAAAAATTCAATTAAGAGAGAAAAAAGGTATCTACCTCTATGAATTTTCACAAGAAAACAGTTCATGTAACCGCCACCCTGGCCAGAAAATCATAAGTGTTCTAGACATTGCATCTTATGCACTTTCTTAACCATTATCCACTATCTCCCTCCAAGGTATGCTTTTGTCCATTTATGAACTTTATATAAATGGAATGTTGCAGAATGTAGTTTCCTCTGGTTGGCATATATGTTCAAAATTTTGTTTACTAAATTAATCCATATGGTTCTAGATAGTTCATTCACTTTCAGTGTGTAAAATGTTTCATTGAATGACTATACCAAAATGTATCGATCCATTCTGCTGTTAACAAATATTTGGATTATTTCATCTTGGAGTTATCATCAGTAATGTTGATATGAACAATTTTGCATGTATGAGGGGACTTCGAAAAGTTGTTGGAAATTTTACATTGTCTTTTAATACCTTTTTCCACGAAGCCCCATCCTATGCATGCTCACATATGCATGCATTTCAGCTGAATGTATAACAGATTGAAATTGCCTTGTTATTTGGTACATGTGAAGTCCTGGTGTGGCGCTGTGGATTAAGGTGCTAGACTGCAAAGCCAGTGTGAACCAGAAGGTCGGTGATTCAAGTTCCCCAGTAGCTCCTTGGAAGCCTTACACAGGGTCACTATGAGTCGGAACCTCAGAGTCAGCAGTTTGAAACTACCAGCTGCTCCACAGGAGAAAGAGGAGGCTTTCTGCTCCTGTAAAGATTTACAGCCTTGGAAACCCTGTACAGGGTCGCTATGAGTTGGAACTGACTACACAGCACATAACAACAACAAAAATAACAACAAAAGATATAATCAACTTCCTAAAATGAGTTTATTCTTTTAGTAAGCTAAGTTGCTCTACTGGTATGAAGCAAAGGTTAGAAGTTCAGAATCTGCCTCCTGGCTAAGTTAAAAATGCAATACAATTCTAAAGTCAACTTAAATTTTTCAGGATTTCTTTTTCTGTGGCTAAAACAGACTTCATCATAACTCTGAAGGTAAATGTAATGATTAATTGAGCTATAGTACATAAAGTATTTAGCAAAATGTCTAGCCCATAGAAAGTACACAATAGCTCTTAGCTATATTTGTTATAATTTTAATCTATATAATATATTATAATTATTATATACTTTATTATTGTATATAATGAGGAAAATTGACCAACTGT
>NW_006408531.1:27202966-27209761 GCF_000296735.1 Chrysochloris asiatica
AAAATATTTAAATCTATATTAATAATAAAAACACTCAAGGAAACTAAAGAAGAATATTAAACTAGAGACCATTTTACACGACCATGATCAAGGTTAATGCTTTGCTCACAGAACTCACAAACGTGGTTATACTTAGGGTTATGGTGTATTAAGGAAAAGAATACAGATTAAATCAGCAAAGATAAAAGGCGCTAGAGCAAAGTTCAAGAAAATTTCGATGAGAACTGTCAGTTGTCCTCACTCAGTGAATTTCCACAGAAAATGATTATTTTTCCCAAAATGAAGTATGACAACACATATGAAAGAAACATTGCCATTGAGGAACTCTAAGCCAAAGCTTGGTGTTCAGGGTTTTTATGGAAGGTCAGACACTTGCATCTGTGAGGCAGACCTTAGTCACTCAGTTTCCAACTACTTCAGAGGTCAAATAGCAAAGCTTAGAGTCCCAAACATAAACAGGCATTCACCATAAATCTTGTTGTTAGCATAAACAACTTGGCATGGTCCAAGGCCACAGGTACACATATAAAGACATTCTTATCAGACAGGACATTTAAAAGGATTATAAAAGATCTTCCAGAGACCTCCTGTTTGGAATGTACAGGGCTTGAGTACCCCAAGCCTGCTCAAATAATCCTTTACTGGACGGTTTTCTTTAGATAAGTTTAGCACTTGCATTTAAGTCTATGCTCCATTTTGAATTAGACAGAATTTTCTAGCACCTTAGATAAAAGCCGTGGAAGGATTAACCAAGTTTTTACTCAGTTACAAAGCATGCTGTTGTTACTGTTAAGTGCTATTGAGTCGGTTCCCATCCATAGTGACCCTGCACAGGGTTTCCAAGGCTGTAAATCTTTACAGCAGCAGAAAGCCTCCTCTTTGTCCCGTGGAGCAGCTGGTAGTTTCAAACTGCTGACCTTAAGGTTTGCAGCCCGATTCGTAACCACTACACTACCAGAGCTCCTTACAAAGCATGCTGGTAGAGACACAAATAGACAAGACTCTCTCTACTTAAGAGAAGTAAAGACTTAACCAAATAATCATCTGGGTGAATTGCTTTCTAGGCTAGAGGAGTGTATTGTGGTAGGAACATGAAACAGTAATCAAATAATGTCCAAGCGAAAATGGTGGAGAATCACATGTGGTTCTTTGAACAATGCATGGATTTTATTTTAAGAAAAATGGGGAACTAGATATACTAACCTAATTAGAAAAAAAAATTAAACCAATCTCCTCACTATAAACTGAGAACATGAAACATTTCTTTCACTATTTACTAAGAAGAAAAATGCTCATGAAACCACACATAAATTTGCATAAGTCAAAGTATAGTCTTACTTAACTGAATCCATAAATATTATACTTAAAATGATTTGCAATAGAATTATTTAAATGCCAAGAAGGTGTTTTTCCCTTCTTGAGATCTCAGATCTTTAGTGCCATACTTTTATTAAACATTACATTTCTTGTTCCTGAAGAAATGTTAAAATCATAGAAATGATGAACTAAAATTGTCCATTCACTTCCCTTTCTTTCTCTTTTCCTTCCTTCTTTCCTTGCTTTTATAAAATAAATTAAGTATGAATTTTGCCTTTAAGGAGTTTGTAGTCTAGTCAAAAGTAGATTTTTTTAAAAATTAGTCTTCATGATACACTGTGAAAGGAACTTTAGTAGACACATTGTGTTTAGAGAACATAGGAATAGCATGACACTTCACCTGTGAAAGTGAGAGAAAGCTTCTGAGCAGGTGGTGATGTTTGTGGTATGGCATGCAGCTGTACAGAAGATGACCAGGCAAACAATGAATCTTCAAAATGATAGAAGAGTAAAAACCTTTGAAAACTCAGCATGCAGTTCAAGAACAGCTCAGAGACTAATCAATTAATTGCAATCATATCTTAAGTCACTTCAGTACTATAGTTGTTGGTTGTTAGGTGCTGTCAAATCAGTTCCAACCTATAGCAATCCCGTATAGGGTTTCCATGGAGCAGCTGGTGAGTTTGAACTGCTGACCTTGTGGTTTAAACCAATATTGCAGTCCAGCATATTAGTCCAGAATGCCACACCAGGACTCCTCTCTGTACTATAGTAAGGATATTAAATTTATACTGTTATCTGTACCAATTTATTCAAATATTTTTATAATGTGTTTCCTTAGTTGCAAAAGAAAGTATGTTCACTGTAACTAATTTTGAAGTTACAGAAAAACCTAAAGAATTTCTGAAACATGTAAGGCAAAAGAATAATCTCAGAAGATAAATGGAGTTTACATCCATGCTAGTAGAGTTTCACAGGGTAGATTTAAGTCACAGATACCAGAAAGGCATTATAAGCAGTTGTAGCTAGAAGGAAGGAAACATAATCCGAGGACTTTTTTTTTTGTAGAATCTTCTACATTTTGACAACTGATGGGAATTATTGAATGAGAGGGAGGAGTTGAATAGGACCCTGATGTTTTTGAAACCAGCAGCATTGTAGGCGATTTAAAAATGTTATTAAAGGTGTAAGAAACTATAAGAAGATCAGTGACGTTGGAGACAGTGATATAATGTAGTTAAAATCCAGTGTGCTTGAGGGTACTATGTTGTTAAGTGCTGTCAAGTCAGTTCTGACTCATAGCAACTCTGTATAGGGTTTCCAAGGAGAGACTGGTGGGTTTGAAAGGCCGACCTTGTGGTTCAAACAGATCTTTTGGTTGAACACTTATCCTACAGCTCTACACCAGTACTCCAAATGAACCTGTTATTGTTGTTGTTAAGTGCTGTCGAGTCAGTTCTGACCTAAAGCGACCCTGTATAGAGTTTCCGAGGAACAACTGGCGAGCTTGAACCGCCAACCTTGCAGTTCAATCGGCTTTGCAGTCTGGCGCATTAACCCACAGCGCAATACCAGGGCTCATTAGATTGCCAAATATGTTCATATAAAGTCCGAAGACTGGAAAAGTCCTCAGACTTCCATTACAGATTTGTGAGGGTCTTTCTGTTCTAGTTACCTAGAACTGACATAACGGAAATACCCAAACAGTGTAGTATTAAAGAATAGACATCTATTTTCTCACTGTTCTAGAGGCTAATACTACAAATCAGGACCTTGACCATGTTGCTTCCTTCCTTGTAGGGAGACCTGGGTGTTTCTGTTTCCCTGCCATTCTTTGACTTGTAGACCATCCTCCATGACATCTGAATTCCTGAGTATAACTATTTTATTTTAATCTATTTATAACTCACAGTGATTAGGTTAGGGTCCAACCTACATTGCAATGGCCTCACAAACATAATGACACAACATGAGCTCATTTGTGTCTCTGTGTCACATTTTGATAATCCTTATAATCTTCCAGACTTTTCCATAATGTTGTTGCACATTTAATAGACTACAGTGTTGATTGCTGGTGTGACGCTGTAGGATAATGTACAGGACTGCAAGGTGGGTTTGAACTGCAAGATCGATGGTTCGAAGTCACCAGCCACTGCTTGTTGTTGTTGTTATTGTTGGGTGCCATCGAGTCAGTACTGCCTCATAGTGACTTTATGCACAACAGAATGAAACACTGCCCAGTCCTGGGCTAACCTCATAATCTTTGCTGTGTTTGAACTCATTGCTTCTGACACAGCCAATCCATCTCGTTGGGGATCTTCCTCTTTTTCTCCGACCCTCCAATTTTACCAAACATGATATCCTTCTCCAGGGACTGGTTCCTGCTAACAATATGTCCAAAGTATGAGAGCCAAAGTCTGGTCATCCTGGCTTCCAAGGAATATTGTGGCTGTGCTTCTTCCGACACAAATCTGTTTGTTCTTTTGGCAGTCCATGGTACTTTTCATATCATCCTCCAACACCATAATTCAAATGCATCAGTTCTTTTACGGTCTTCCTTATTCACTGGCCAACTTTCACATGCATATGAGGTTGTTGAAATCACCATGGCTTGGGTGAGGTGCACCTTAGTCCTCAAATTAATATCTTTGCTCTGGAACACTTTTAAAGAGGTTTTGTGTGGCAGATTTGCCTAATGCAATATGTCGTTTGATTTTTGACTGTTGCTTCTATGAGTGTTGATGGTTAATCCAAGCAAAAGGAAATCTTAGACAACGTCAATCTTTTCTCCATTTATATTTTGTTGTTGTTATTGTTAAGTGCCGTAGAGTTGATTCCAAGCTATAGCAACCCTGTGTATGGTTTCTAAGGAGCAGCTGTTGAGATTGAACCACTGACCTTGCAGTTCAAATCCACTTTGCTGTCCAGCACTTAACCCACAGCACTACACTGAGGATTTTTGTTTTCTTTATATTGAGATGCAACCCATATTGAAGGTTATGGCCTTTCATCTTCATCAGTAAGTAGTTCAAGTCCTCTTCACTTTCAGCAAGCAAGGTTGTATCATCTGCATATCGCAGGTTGTTAATGAGTCTTCCTCCATCCTGATGCCACATTTTCCTTAATATAATCTAGTTTCTTGGATTATTTGCTCAGCCTCTCCTTGTTGTTGTTGTTAAGTGCCATTGAGTCAATTCCAACCCATAATGACCCTGTATTGGGTTTCCAAGGAGCAGCTGGTGAACTTGAACCGCCATCCTTGCAGTTCAAGAGTTGCTCTGAGTTGGAACTGGCTCTACAGTGCTTAAAAATAACAAAATATTCCAGACTTTTTCATAATGCTGCTGCATATTTAGTAGACTAGAGTATAGTAGAAATATAACTTTTATATTAACTGGAAACCAAACTACTTGTATGACTCACTTTATATATAATATTTGCTTTATTGCCATGGTCTGGAACTGAGTCTGTAATATTTTCAAGGTATGACTGCATATTTATGGGTCACAATTCAACCCACAATACTTTGTTATGTGATTACCTTATGTTCCATGTGTTATGTCAGAAAAAAATATGTGTGTTTCAAAGAGCACTAACATGAGAAGTGTAGATAGGAGAGAAGCCTGTGAAACCAATAAAATTCTCATCATTAGAGAAGAATAAAGAGAGAGTTAAACAGAGTTTGTTGATGAAAAGAAATAGCACCAAGTACCAGACTGAGAGAATGTCAGAAATAAGTGTTCACTTTTAGCAGAAAGATTATAAATTCTAATTATAGCTCTCTATATTGTAGCGTAGTTGTTACGAATCAGGCTGCGAACTGCAAGGTCAGCAGTTTGAAACTACCGCAGGAGAAAGATGAGGCTTTCTGCTCCTATAACGATTTACAGTCTCAGAAACCCTGTACAGGGTCGCTATGAGTTGGAACCGACACCACGGCACATAACCAACCATACCATATTGCAGGGGCTCTGGTAGCATGGTGGTTAAGAGTTGGGCTTCTAACCTCAAGGTTTGAAACTACCAGCTGCTCCATGGGAGAAAGATGAGGCTTTCAGCTCCCATAAAGATTTATAGCCTCAGAAACCCTATCCCGGGTCCAGTGTTTTAACCCACAGTGCCACTCCAGGACTCCAGGACTCATATATATGGAACATCCCTATAGTTATATATATACACATATGGATAGAGATAGATAACTGCCATCAAGTCAGCTTCAATTCATGGCTACCTTATGTACAGTAGAACAAAATATTGACCATCCATAATTATTAGGATGTTCCAGTTCATTGTTATGTCTATTGCATTATTCCATCTCAATTAGGGTCTTCCTTGCTCTTGTTGGCCCTCAGCTTCACTAAACATAATTTGTTCCTCTAGTAATTGATCCCTCTGGATGGCAGTGTTCTATTGTGACCCATGAGGCTTTTATTGGCTAATTTTCAGAAGTAGATCACCAGGACTTTCTTCCTAGTCTGTCTTAGTCTGGAAATTCTGCTGAAACCTATTCACCATAAGTGATTTTGTTGGTATTTGAAATATAGGTGGCACCACTTGCAGCACCACACCATGATTCTACCACAATGTAATAAACTGACACGTGGGTGGTGAACACATACATATTTTATATATAATATATATATATATATATTATATACATTGTTGTTGTTAACGGCTGTCAAGTCATTTCTGACTTATAGAGACTCTGTATAGGATTTCCAAGAAGCTGCTAGTAGGTTTGAATCACTAATCTTTTGGCTAGCAGTCCAGTGCTTATCCTACAGTGCCACACCAGTTCTCTATATTGTTGCTCTTAGGTGCAATCAAAAGGAGCTCTGGTAGCGTAGTGGTTACGAATTGGGCTGCGAACCTTAAGGTCAGCAGTTCGAAACTACCAGCTGCTCCGCGGGAGAAAGATGAGGCTTTCTACTCCCGTAAAGATATACACCCTCGGAAACCCTGTACAGGGTCGCTATGGGTCGGAACCGACTCGATGGCACTTAACAACAACAACAAGGTGCAATCAAATAAGTGGCAACCCATAGCGATCCTATGCACAATAGAAGGAAACACTTCTGGTGTGGCACACTGGACTGTGAGTCACAGGTTGGCAGTTCAAACCCACCAACTGCTCCTTAGAAACCATATTCAGGGTTGCTATGAGTCGGACTCCACTGGACAGCACTTAAAACAACAAAACAAACAAATAAACATATACCAGAGGCTTCAAAATTTCATGGAAAAACTCCTTTGTCTTTTAATTCCATTTTTCCTTGAACTTTTTGAAGCCCTCTATATATACACCCAAGCCCAAATTCACTACCATGGAGGCAGTTCCTACTAATAGTTCCCCTGTTTGTTAATTGTTGGGCTTCTAACTTGAAAGGTGAATAGTTCTAACCCACCATCCACTGTATTAGAGAAAGTGGTGGCAGTCTGTCTCCATAAAGATTTGTTGTTGTTATTGTTAAGTGCTGT
>NW_006408531.1:27210088-27215200 GCF_000296735.1 Chrysochloris asiatica
CACACACACACACACACACACACCAGCTTGTCCTTGGAAAATTATACAGGGTCGCTGTGAGTCAGAATGAACTTTATGGCACTTAACAACAAACACTATAGACATTTAGTCTTTGGAGGTAGCTTTTGAACTTTTCATTTATATTTCCAGTTTCAGGATTATTTCTTTGCCATATGTCTAACTCTGCCCTGGGGATAAAACTTAAGTATTCTTGATCTCTCTTCCTGAAAATTTAAGTGAAAAATTTCATAATGAATGTATCAATGTCTTTAAGGTACGTACTAGTAATTTATTCATGGTAATTTAATGATACAAGTTTGGTTGCTAAGGTAAACATGCAAAGATGAAACCCCAAAAAACAAAAACACAACTCTTACATGATTTACACATTTGTCTTGTCTTTTAATAACTAATTATTGATAAGGGATAAACAATTTCATAGAAACGACAGTGAAGAATTAACACTTAAACTTTGGTTGAAGGCTCTTGATGCTGCTGTTATGTGTGCCGTTGACTCTGTTCGGATTCATAGTGACCATTTATCATAGTGACTGTTTATCATAGTGACCCTGTATAGGGTTTCCCCAAGGAGCTCTGGTAGCGTAGTGGTTACGAATCGGGCTGTGAACCGCAAGGTCAGCAGTTCGAAACTACCAGCAGTTCTGCGGGAGAAAGATGAGACGATCTGCTCCCCGTAAAGATTTACTACAACAACAACAACAACAACATAGGGTTTCTCAGAGTGGCTGGTAGGTTTTAGCTATCGCCTTTGCAGCTATCAGTCCAGTGCTTATCCTACAGTGTATATTGAATAATGATTCTTAGTAAATTATGAATGATATGAACATGACTTATGGATTTGGTGCATACACAAGAGTTCATATAGCAAAAATTATTTTAATTTTAATGTCAACATAATTATTTTATGATTCATTAGATTTCATTTTCTTTAGGCTTAATCAGTCACTGAAACAGAGTAAAATATGAGCAAATCTGAAAATTATACATATTCTATTTAAATTTACTCATGTTACATAGGCTTTTAAAATTCAGACAAAAGAGACTCATTTCTCAGATTTTTTGTATGGGATACACATTATATGGGTTCATACAGACTGAAAGTAAGTCAAGTGGAATTAAATTATATAAAAATCTAATGAAATATGACCTGTTATATTAGTTTAAATAATTTTAGCTAAATGCAAACCAGAGCCCTAGCGATTTTTCAAATGAACTTACGTTTGTAAAACTTTATTGAAGATAAGCATTACATTTCTAAATGAAATGTTTTCCTTAGAAAGAAATATGTTTCTTTTGAACTTTGTAAGTGTAAAACTGATGCTGAGATTCAGGACAACTTAAGTTCCTAGATGCTCAAAATTAGAAAATTTTTTGTATCTTAAGTTTTCCATTAAGTACAATTTAAGAAGTCCCTTAGTGGTGCAAATGGATAAAAGCACTTAATGTTTCCATGGCAGCATCAGAATCCGTGCCTCCTCTCCTGGAATGTGGAAGAGATCCTGGTCGAGTGTACCTCACACAGATAGGGCATTTTACGTGCCATTCTCTAATTAAGGCCACTGGTACACAACCCAATTCAGATGTCCTCTCAGAAATAATGCATTCTTTTGCAAAGGTGAATATTTTTCCTTTTAATAATCTGTATAAGTATGTTTGTTTGTTTGTCTTGCTAAACAGACTAGGGGAAAGGCTGAATTGTGTTTTTGATGCTACAAAGGGGTGTCAAAAAGTTCATGGAAAAATGAAAGAAAAATAGAAATTTTCACGAACTCTTTGATGCCTCCTCATAGGATAAGCACTGGACTGCAAACCTCAATGTTGGTGGATCAAGCCTGCCAGCTGTTCCTTGGAAGCCCTATACAGGGTCCCAATGGGTTGGAACCGACTCAACCACAGTTAACAATTACAGGCAGCATAAATGTTTTCTTTCCTGAAAATGTTCAATCTTTATTTAGGTGTTATACTTATTTTTAAAGAAGCCGTAGTTAGTTCAGTGGGTTATACGATGGGCTGCTAAATACAAGGTCAGCAGTTTGAGTCTACCAGTTCCTCCACAAGATGGGGCTTTCTACTCCCATAAAGATTTACAGCCTCAGAAATCCTCTATAGGGTTACTATGAGTGGGAATCTACTCCATAGCACACCACCACCACCACCACTACCTAAAGGATTGGCTGTTTGAACACATCCAGAGTCCTGGTGTGGCGCCGTGGGTTAATGCGCCAGACTGCAAAGCTGTTTGAAGTACAAGGTCGGTGGTTCAAGCTCACCAGTAGCTCCTTGGAAACCCTATACAGGGTCACTATGGGTTGGAACTGACATGGAAGGAAGGCCTGATAATCTGCATCTGAAAGGTCTTAGCCTTGAAAACCCTGTGGAGCACAGTTTTACTCTGACACTTAAGGGGTCTCTATGAGTTGACTTAAGGAGCTCTGGTAGCGTAGTGGTTACGAATCGGGCTGCGAACCTTAAGGTCAGCGGTTCGAAACTACCAGCCGCTCCGCGGGAGAAAGATGAGGCTTTCTACTCCCGTAAGGATTTACACCCTCGGAAACCCTGTTACAGGGTCGCTATGGGTCGGAACCGACTCGACGGCACTTAACAACAACAACAACATGAGTTGACTTGACAGTAACTGTTGTTGTTGTTTTTAAATATACATGCATTCTGACATTTAAAATTGATAAGGATTTATTAAATAAATACCTGATTCCTTTTGCTATGTCAGTGGCATATATTAGAACATTAGATAACTATCGGGATAGATTTTGGAAAATGTTAAATATTCACTTTCACTTAAAAATATATTGGAATTCTATTGATTTAGTAGAATGCAAAAAATATTTTTGGCTATATCCTTTTAGGCACAGTCTTGTTTTAAATATTAGTTGTTTTTTTTTTTTTTTTTTTCCTAAAAAGACTTTGGAACCATTTTTTTGTCTAAAATTTGACATTTCAGTTAACGTATAATTTGGCTGCCAGAATGCCTTTAAGCCATACATTACAAGCCAATAAAAATTTACCCTTTCAGTGTAATTAAAGACATTACAATTTTGACAAAAATAATCAAAACAATATAAGTTTAAAGTGTAATGAATTTTGAAAGTTTAACACATTTTTGTGAGTGTCCTTGAATGGAACATTTATCTCCATAAAATTCAGCTTAAGAAGGCTTTCTTATTTTTAGGGAAGCCTTAAAGCAGGTGCTTAAAAATAAAGCAGAAGAAACTTAGATGAAAGTAATTTCAGTTGTATTCTTTTCAAAAGCTGTGAAAGAAAATAACTGCCGGAACTTTCTTTGTGTTTGTTGTTTACCTAATTGGAGAAGTGCCAAAATGTGCACATTATTTATATCTATGTAGAGTGGTCACATTTGACAGTTTCTTACCTATGTGTACCACGAAGGTGGCAAGAAGAAACCCTTGAAACAACCCAAGAAACAGAAAAAAGAAATGAATGAGGAAGATAAGACTTTCAATCAGAAGCATAAGAAACTTGAAGAGTTAAAAGTGAAGGCTGTGGGGAAGAGTCCCCTGGCCACAGATGGAATTTAGAAATCTGGCACAAAATAAACTGTTCTTTGTGACTGAGGCCAAGGTGACCCTTGATTCCATTTCTGTTTAAACATTTTAATTTCTTGGTATAACATTAGAAAGTGTCTTGGAGCCTGTTGTACATTTAAGAATAAACTTTAGTTAAAAAATAAAAAGAAGAAAAAGAAATCATACAATGGTCCATCTCTTCAGTCTCATTTTTTTACACAGCTGTGTGGTCAGTAAACCCAGCTGAGAATCCTGTCAGAGTGTCAGAGCTGTTCTTTGGTCTTTGTTATGCCCAGAATTCTGTACCACCTGGAATTAAAGCAACTCATTGTTTGGCACTGCGGGGTTCATGCACTGGATTGCAGTCAGTTTGAATGGCAAGGTCGGTGGTTCAAGCTCACCAGCTGCTCCTTGGAAACTCTATGGGGTGGGGGAGAATTGCTATAGCTATACCATTAGAACCAATTTAATGGCACTTAACAATTTGAAGCAAACAAAGAAAAACATTTCATGGAAACTATTTCATAGACGTTTTACATATGAAATACTATTATTCAAATGGAAATTAACAGTCATTATTCTACAAGATTGTTGCTGCTTTTATTTGAAAGATAAACAATTTCATTAAGAACCGGAGCAAGTGTTCTACTAAGTTATGTCATTAGTTTAGATCCAACTTCTGATTTTTACAAAGAATAAATCGGGCTAAAAGTGTTTTATTGTAGTTTAGAAGGACTGGCTTCAATGATTCAGCATTTGTGTCAGTTAAGAAAGAACACCTGCCCCTATATGGTGTGTGAATTCTAACCACAGACCAAAGTGCTTTTCTTTGTGTTTTAGCTTTCTATTTGCCCCAGGAAAAGCTTAAAACATATTTAAATAATTTATTCTAGAACTCCTGAAATTAACTCACACTTGTTTTGAATTAAATGTTCATTAGCAGAAACCACTCTGATTTTAACATTAGTAATATAGTTGTTGCTTTAGTTTTCTAAGGCTGCCATAAATACACATAAGTCACAATGTGGGTGACTTTGAAGAGTAGAAGTTTATTTTCTCACAGTTCTGGAGGCTATCTATCCAAATTGAAGGTGTGAGCCAGGTTGTGCTGTGTGTGTTTGTGTCAGCTCTAGGGCAAAGATCCTTCCTGATTGGCTTCTGGGAGCCCCAGGCATTTCTTGGTGTTTCTTTGCTCTTAGTTGTTCTTAACTGCTGTTGAGCTGGTTCCAACTCACAGCAACCCTGAATAGGGTTTCTGAGGCTTTAAAAATATTCGTGGGAGCAGAAAGCCTCATCTTTCTCACATGTATTGGCTGGTGGCTAAAACCATGTCTATCTGTCTATCTATCTATCTATCTACCTATCACATACACTTTTCCTTACCTAATGTCCTGGTGTGGCTCTGTGGACTAATGAGTCAGACTGCAAAGTCGTTTGAACTGTAAGGTTGGTGGTTCAAGCTCACCAGCATCTCCTTGGAAACCCTATAATATAGGGTCGCTATGGGTCGGAATCAACTTGACGGCACTTAATTACAGCTATATATATA